>NC_056740.1:512454235-512512120 GCF_019279795.1 Protopterus annectens | reverse complement strand
AGACTGTTTTTGCTTATTTTTACTAGTTATTGTTTATTCTAGATATTTATAGCACTTGTCTGCTGCATACTTTATTACTGTATTTTATAGATATTGGATCACTGCCTGTAGTGTTATCTGCCTGAAATTTTCCATATTTAAGATTGTGTTTCTGGGCCTAGTTCTTTGTTAGAGGCTGTTTTCTCAGCTTATTTTCAAGGCCATATTAGTTAGCAAAAACCATCCCCCACTACAGTGAGAATGTAGTGTTTGTGTTCATTGCTGGTTGGGGTTGCCAGGTGTATGGCTTGGAAAAAGCACCTAGCTGGTTAGTTTGAGATTTTTTAAAGTTGTTTCAGGTTTCAATTTTTTGTTACTTAAGAAGTAAACTTGTGTGATTTCTGCCATTCCACACAGAGCTATTGGAAAAAAAACACTGACTAAAACTCTAATCTGTGATATATAACAATAAGAAGACTGTTTTGTGCTTATTTTTACTAGTTATTGGTTATTCTTGATATTTATATCACTTTTCTTGCTTGCTGCATACTTTATTACTGTATTTTAATGCTATTGGCTCACTGCCTGTAGTGTTTTCTGCCTGAAAAAGTTTCCATATTTAAGATTCCTTTTTTTCAATTATAAAGGAATTCCCAATACTATTCTAGCATGTCCAAAGGTCAGTTGTCAATCTCCTCTCCGGTCCAGCTGGTGAATCTGGGAATCTTGAGGCAATGTTACAACTGCCTCATGTACACAGACAACCCTCTCCTCCTCCCAACAAATTCCAACACATGTGAGAGATTCAACCATATAGCCAAACTGGAGGATAAGCTCTCTCAACTCAGTACTGGTGTAACCAGTCAGGAGGAGAAGGAAACCACACTCACTACAATTCCAGTCTCACATAGACCTACCACGACAGCAAACTAAACACATAAACACACAAAAACATACTTGGAGGCTCTAAATAAAAATCTGCCAAAGCAGCAGAGACCTCCAAAGCAGACACCCAAGCAATCACTACCCCAAAGCAAAACACGTGCAACACATAGCTCACAAAGCCAGTGTGCCGAACAGTCAAAGCCCTTAAGGCTAAACAACACACCTGATACACTTGTAATAGGTGACTCTATTGTCAGGCACACTGACGTCCCGCTCACCAGGCTGAACAAGGAGAAGGTCACGGTGAGCTGCCTGTCGGGCGCTAGGATCCGCCACATAACACAAGCACTCAGGTCACTCCAAGGCAAGTACAAATATGACTCAGTCATTGTCCATGCTGGTGTGAATGACCTGAGATGTACCTCCCTGGACTGCATGAAAAGAGACATAGAGGAGCTCTCTGAGCATGTAGCCCAGGCCAGTATGACCCTGACCTTGAGTAGCATCTTACCCTCACCAAGAATGATGCCACAATATGAAGACAAGATGATCAATTTCAACAATTGGCTTAAGTATTGGTGTCATTCAAAGGGGATCCAATGCCTGTCTGCCTGGGATGACATGCTCAACAAGCCACGATGCTTCACTAGGGATGGCTTGCACCTGTCACCCCTGGGCTTTCGGATATTGGCAAAGGCTCTTGCCACCCCCATAGTGCCTTTTTTTAGGCAAGGCTCAAAAGACAAACCCACCTCCATAGGTATCACAAGGGATAAGAAACTAAGAGTAATGCTAATCAATACCAAAAGTCTAAACCTCAAGATGCATGTACTTGAAACTCTCCTTAGCATGGAGAACATCGATATCTGTGCAGTAATAGAAACCTGGTTGAAGGCTCCTGAGAGCACACTAGCACTACCAGGTTATACCTCATACCATGTTTTTCGGCCCCAAAACTTGGACTGAACCACAAAAAGAGGGGGAGTATCAATATTCGTCAAAGATGCCCACACCTCCAGGTTGGTGGCACAGCACAAAGCATCAGAGACTATCCATGTGCAACTAACAGTGGGTAAAACTGCCTTCCAGTTTATAGCCTGCTACAGACCACCCTCCCAAACCCAGAAACCCCACTCGGCCTTCCTGAGAACACTGGAAAATATGAAGGTCTCTCCAAACACCATTATATTGGGTGACTTCAACAACTCAAACATAGACTGGGAGCATTACTCTAGCTCCAACACCATAGCCCAAAGGTTCCTAGAATTTATAAACTCAAATGCTATGGAACAACTTGTTGCCACTCCCACAAGAGGGGAAAACATACTGGACCTGACCATCACCAACATGGGGACTCTATGCTCCAGACCAGAAGTGTATCCCTCACTGGTAAGATCAGACCATAAACTAATCTTACTAGATATTCACATCCTGACCCCAGCCCCTGCCCAGAAAACCACAGTGAAAAACTTCTCTAAAGCAAATTTCACATTCCTCAAAACCGAGGTGGAATCCTTCAAAGCTCTTGGGCCTGTGGAAAATACGGCCCAGACCGCAGAATCCTTTATAAATGCATTCTATGAACACCTTCAGGAATGAATGGATCATGCAATCCCAAATAAAACCAAGACCCAATCCTCCAAAGTTAGGCATTCTGTCTGGTGGACCCCAGCCATAAACAAAGTATACAATAGAAGGAGGAAGCTACTACATGATAGAGCAAAATCCCAAAAAGGGAAGGCATCTCTGATCAGTATTAGCAAAAAACTACAGGCACTCATAAAATCATCTAAGGCCAGCTTCGAGAGAAAAATTGCACAGGACACTAAGGATAATCCCTAGCCTTTCTTTAGTTATGTTAAGAACCTGGGTGGGAATTCCCAGATATGCTCAGAATTAGTCCAAAATGACAAAAAAATACACCGAACCCACAGACATTGCCAACATCCTAGCTGACAGGTTCAGCGCAAACTTCTTTCCACCAAAAGGGCAAATATCTATTCCAGCAGTGTGCTGCCCCCCTGACATCTCAGATGCTCAGGTAAGAACCGCCCTCTCCAAAGCAAAAAACACAGCATCAGTGGGACCAGACGGTGTCCTGGGCTGCATCCTACATGGACTCCTAAAAGAACTAAACCCAAACATAAAACTACTGTTCAATCTCAGCCTTACTACAGGATATGTACCCAAAGAGTGGTGTATGGCAACAGTGGTCCCTCTACACAAAGGTGGTGCCTCAATGGATCCTGGAAACTATTGCCCCATAAGCCTGACTAGCTTGGTCTGCAAAGCTATGGAAAGGATCATCATGGACCTCATAAATAAAGATATTGGGGACCTACAGATACTGGATCCTACCCAGTTTGGCTTTGTTAAGGTCAGATCCTGCCTCTTAAACCTGGTTGATTTCTTTGAAACAGTCACCAAGGCCATTAACGAGGGGAAGGTGGTCCACACAGCCTACCTGGACCTTGAAAAAGCCTTCTATACAATACCTCACTCTGGCATTATAGATAAGCTCACCAGCTTAAATATAAACCCCTATGTCACTAGATGGGTTGCAAACTGGCTCAAGGACAGAACCCACATGGTTAGAATTGCTGGAGCCATGTCAGACTCCAAACCAATTACAAGTGGCATCCCACAAGGCTCAGTCCTGGGACCTCTCTTGTTTGGTATATATTTCTCGGAGGTACAGGCTTAATTGGAAGGACTGTGGCTGACCAAGTTCGCAGATGACTGCATACTGGGCGCCATAATCGACACTCCAGCAGACACAAGCATCCTTCAAAAGGGCCTCATAGAAACAGACAACTGGTGCCAGAGCCATGGCCAGAAGCTAAATGCCAAAAGTGTATAGTCATTGCTTTGGCAAAAAATGTCACAAATTACCACATAGGTGGTAATCCATTCAGGAAGAAGTAATTAGGGACCTGGGGACCAAAGTTGATAGCAATTTCTCATTTGACAACCACGTACAAAGTGGTTAGAAAACATTTTATATAGCCCACCTAATCATGAAGAGATTCACATCTAGATCAGGGAGGTCATTGTGTCTTTACTCATCCTCATCAGGCCCATAATTGAGTACAATGCTTTGGGATGTCTTACTAGACACCTGCAGCTACTAGAAAGACCCCAAAGGTACCTCACCGAGAGGATCAAAGGGCTCAAACAGATGCCATATGCTGCCCGGTTAAAGAAACTCCAGCTCTACTCAGTGGCATATGCTTCAGAGGCATCTGTGCCTGAGATAAAGCCAAGGTCCAACTCGGAATTAATCGACATGTTGCACCTCAGAAAACTAAATCCCATCGAGCTACGCACTCAAGAGACTTGGAACCTGTAGCACTGAACAATAGGGACATGCTGTGGAGACAGATTCATAACTCAGAGGTTCTTCACTCTGAATAAAAATCCCAGTCCAGTAGCAGAGTCCCTCATTGACTCTCTTCAAGAGGAATCTTGATGAGTGGATGGGAGATAGTAGGTTTACTCCCCGGTATCATCAATGTTAGACAGAGAGGCACAGCATTTCAACCGAAAAAGGTATAGCAAAATTCATTTAAAATGGGTGGCGAAGCCAAACACACTCTTGGCTAGGCTTATAATGCCCTGGGCAGATAGCCATATGAAACTCTAAGTGAAACCTAAGGAACTCATAAGATTGTGTTTTTGGGCCTAGTTGTTTGTTAGAGGCTGCATTTTCAGCTTATTATTCAAGGCCATCTAAGTTAGCAAAAGCCATAACCCACTACAGTGAGAGTGTAGTGTTTGTGGTCATTGCTGTTTGGGGATGGTAGGTCTATGCTTGGAGAAAGCACCTTGTTGGCTCTTTTGAGATTGTTTTTAAAGTTGTTTCAGGTTTCACCTTTCTGTTACTTTCTATGGTTAACTTGAGTGATTTCATGAATCGCACACAGAGCTATATCGGAGAAGGAGCACTGACTAAAACTCTGATCTATGATATATAAAAATTTAGATTTTTGTTATTTTTATTTTTTTTTTTTTTTTATAAATTTTATTGTCTGCTATTTTTTTGATTTTATTTTTTTATCCCTTGGTTTTTTTTAAAATTTCCATTTTAAGTTGTGTTTTGGGTGTTGTTTGTTAGAGGCTGTTTCAGCTTTTAAGGCCACTTATTTAAAAAAAAAAAATTTGGGGAAAGTTGGGTTTTGGGTTTTGGGGGGGTTGGGAACAAAAATTTGGTTTTTAATTTTTAAAAATTTTTTTTTCCCCTTTTTTACTTGGTTCTTTCTTTCCACAAAATTTTTTGGAGAAGGGACACAATTAAAATTTGTTTTTAAAATAAAATTTTTCTTTTTTTTTTTATATTATTTTATTTAAATTTTATCCCTTTTTTTTATTTTTTTGATTTTATTATTTTTTTATCCTTTTTTTTCCTGCCTTATTTTTCCTTTTAAAATTTTTTTGTTTGTTTTTTGGGCCTTTTTTTTTAAGGGGTTACACACCATTTTAGTAGAAAAATTTTCCCATGGGTTTTTTTGGGTCTTTGGCTTTTTGGGCTTTTTTTTAAAAGTCAGGTTCTTTTGTTTTTTAAAGTTTTTAGGTTTAAACCCCGTTATTAAGAAGAACTTTTTTTCTGATTTACAAGTTTTGGGAACTACTAAATTTTATTTATAAAAAAATTTTTTTTTTTTATTTTTTTAAATTTTATAGCTTTTTTCTGCTGATCTTTTTTTTTTATATGGTTCCTGTGTGTTTTTGAAAAAGTTTTTTTATTTTTTTTTTTTTTTGGGGCCCCCTTTTTTTCAAAATTTTAGTTGGGGGCCCATCCCCACGGAAAAGGGATTTTTGGTCTTTGGGTTTTTTTGGGTTTAGGGGAAAAACCCTCTTGGTTTTTTGGTTTTTTTAAAGTTTTTCATTTCAACGTTATTAAGAAGAACTTAAAATTTTTCTGACCCGATATTAGGGGGAGCTTTTTTCTATTTTTATTTAAATAAATTTTTTTTTCATTTTTTTTTATTTAATATTTACCTTTATTTTTTTCTTGAATTTTCTTTTTTTTAAATTTCTCCCTTTTTTTTTTCCCAAGTTTTTAAGTTTTTTTGGGGCCCTTTTTGGGTTTTAGGGGGTTTTTTGCTTATTTTGGGCCATTTTTTTAAAAAACACGTGGGGTTTTTGTTTTTTTGGTTGGGTTCCGGTTTTGGAAAAATTTTTTTTTAAAGTTTTTTTAAAGGCGGTTTAACTTTTGTTTTAAAATTAATTGATGTTTTTTATTTCCCCAAAGTATTGGGGGAAAAGTATAACCTTTGTGTTAATACAAAAAATAACTGTTTTTTTTTTTTTTACTAGTTTTGGTTTTTTAAAATTTTTTTTTGTTCGGGGCCTTTTTATTTTTTTTAAAGGGCTCACTTTTTAGGTTTTCTCCTAAAATTTCCTTTTTTAAGGGGTGTTTTGTTTTTTTGGGCTGGTTTTTTTTGGTTAGAAAAAACATCCCCCTAGTAATTTAGGTTTTGGTCATTCTGTTTGGTTCGGTTTTGGGAAAAAACCTTTTGGGGAAAGTTTTTAAATTTTTTTCGGTTTAATTTTGTTACTTAAAATTAAATTTTTGTTTTGTTTAAGATATTAAGGGGGAAATTTAAAAAACTCTGATCTTGTAAAAAATTAAGTATTTTTTGTTATTTTTTTATTTTTTCAATTTAAGTTTTTTTCTGCAAAATTTTATTTTTTTTTAAATTATTTTCAGCCGATTTTTTCCCAAATTTCCCATATTTAAGATTGTGTTTTGGCCATTTTGTTGGGGTGGTTTCGTTAAAAGGCCTTTGTTCCAATTTTTAAAAGTTATTTTGTTTTTCTTTTGGGGGTTCCCCGGGGTTGGAGAAAGCACCTATTGGTTTTTTTTTAAAGTTGTTTGGTTTAATTTGTTATTAAAATTTAAATTGGGTTTTTCTGCCTTTAAAGCATTGGGGGCCTGAAAAATTTTATTGTTTATAAAAAAGATTGTTTTTTTTTTTTTTAATTTATTTTTTAGATTTGGGGAAATTTTTTTGGGCTGTACTTTACTTTTTTTTAAATTGGGCCCCTTTTTTTTTTAAAATTTTCATTTTGATTGTGTTGGGCCTTTTTTTGGGGACTGTGTTTAGTTTTTTAAGGCCTTTTTTTTAAAAAACCCACTAAAATTAATTTTGGGGTTTTTCGGGGGGTTTTCCCCTTGGAAAACATTTTGGGTTTTTTTTTAATTTTTTTAAAGTTTTTGGTTTAATTTGTTATTAAAGAATTAATTGTTTTTCTGTTTTCCCAACGATTTAAAGGGGCCACCAAAATTTTTTGAAATCATTATTTTTTTTTTTCCTAGTTTTTTTTTAAAATTTTTCATTTTTTATTTCTGCAAATTTATTACTTTTTTTTTCTATTTATGTGTAGTTTTTTCCCTTTTTTCCTTTTAAATTTTTTGGTATTTGTTTTTGGGGTTTTCTTTTTTTCAGGCATTTGGGCTTAAAGTAATTTGATTTTGGGGTTAAAAGGTTTTTTGGGGAAAGGGGGTTTAAAGACCTATTTTTTTTAATTTTTTTTTTTAAAGTTGTTTCATTTAACTTTTTTTTAAGAATTAATTATTTTTTCCCTTTTTCCCACGGGCTTTAGGGGCTCTAAAATTTTTATTTTTTGTATTTTTTTTATTTTTTATTTTTTTTTTAATTTAATTTTTTATTTCCTATTTAATGTATTTTTGTATTTTGTGTGGGTTTTTTTCTTTTTAAAAATTTTAATTTTTTGGTTTTTAGTTGTTTTTTTTAACTTTTTAAATTTTAATTTTTTAAAAAACCAAAATCGTGAGAGGATGTTTTTCATTGGGGGGTTCGCATTTTAATAACATTTGGGTTTTTTAGTTTTTTAAATTTTTCTTTTCAACTTTTTATTAAAAATTAACTATTTTCTGCCTTTAAGGTTTTGGGGAAAAGGGGCCTATAAAACTTCTGGTATTTTTTTGTTTTTTTCTTTTTTTCATTATTGTTACAAAAACCATTCCCCGGAATTTATTCTTTTTTATTTGGTTGTGGTGTTTTTTAAAAATTTTTTTAAGTTTTTTTGGGTAGTTTTTGTTTTGGGGTGGCCCTTTTTTCCCCCATTAGACAAAAAGGGGATAATTTTTTGGGGTATTCTTTTTTTGCGGGGGAAACATATTGGTTTTTTTTTTTTTTTTTAAAAGTTTTTCTTTTCAACTTTTTACTTATTAACTATTGTTTCTGCCTTTAAAACCTTTGAAAGGGCCTATAAAATTTCGGGTTTTTTAAAAAAGATTTTTTGTTTTTTTTTTAAGATTTTTTAAAAATTAAATTTTTTGTTGTTATTTATTTTTTTTTTAAAAGACTCCTTTTTTTTAATTTAAAATTTGTTTTTTTTCCTATTTGTTTTAGATTTTTCCAGTTTTTTTAAGGCATTTATTAAAACCACTTTAAAAGTAATGTTTTTGGGTTTTTTTTGGGGTTGGGCCTTTAAAAGCCCTATTTTTTTTCAATTTTTTAAATTTTTATTTTTAAACTTTGTTTTAAAGAAAAATTTTTTGATTTGGCAAATTAAAGGGCCTAAAAAAATCGTCTTTTTAAAAACATAAGATTTTTTGCTTTTTTTTTTTTGGTTTTAAAAAAGCCCTTTTTTGTTGTGATTTTTTAAATTTTTAAATTTCCCTTTCCTTATTTTTAAAAATTTCTTTTTAAAGGTTTTTGGGAGGTTTGAAAATTGTCTGTTTATTTTAAGGACTTTTAAAAAAAATTTTAAAAGGGGTTTTGTTTTGGTTTTTTGGGGTTCCCAACTTAAAACCCCTATTGGTTTTTCGTTTTTTTTTAAATTTTTTCATTTAATTTGTTTTGGAAAGTGTTTTCCCTTTCCAGGCTAAAAAAGGACCTTTAAAAAATACATAAAAAAATTTAAAGTTTTTTTTGCTTTTTTTAAGTTTGGAAAAATTTTTCCTTTTTTTTTTTACATTTTTTTTATTTTTTTTTTAAAATCCTGAGTGTTTTTGCCTAAAAAGTTTAAAGTTTTTTTTCCTATTTTTTGTTAAGGTTTTTTTGTTTTTTTACATTAAAAACCCCCTTTGTAATTTTGGGGGTTTTGGCTCTTTTTGGGTTTTTCCTTGGGAAAGTTTTTTTTTAAATTTTTTTTAAATTGTTTCGGCAATTTTTTTAAAAAGTTTTTGTTTTTCGATTTCCAGGCAGGAGAAAAAACTACAAAAATCTGTTGTGTTAATTTGTGCTTTTTTTTTTTTTTAAAATTTTTTTTTTTTTTTAAAATTTTTTTTATTTTCTAATTTATTATATTTTTAAATTCCCCCGGTTTTTTGCCTGAAAATTATTTAATTTTTTGGGTAGTTGTTTTTCTTTTTATTTTTTTCCGGGTTTTATTAGAAAAACTTTTTTTTCGGAATTTTTTTTTTTTTTGGGTTGCCTTTTTTGGAAAAGCCCTATTTTTTTTTTTTTTAAAGTTGTTTAGGTTTCAACTTTTTCAAGGGTTTAACTTTGATTTTCTCCTTTTTACATGAGTTTGGGGAAAGGGTTGTAAATCTAATTGGAAAAACAAGTTTTTTTTTTTTTTTTAATTTATTTTTTCTTTTTTAAAAAAAAATTTTTTGTTCTCTTTTCAAAATTTTTAAAACCACTGTTTTTTTTAAATTTTCCATTTTAAGTTTTTTTTTTTTATTTTTTTTTTTTTAGCTTTTTTTGGCCCATTAACAAAATATCAGGGGTTATGTTTGTGGTTTTGGGGGTTTTCTTTTTTGTTTGGGAAAAGCCCTTTTGGGTTTTTATTTTTAAAAAGTTTTTCAGGAAATTTTGTTACAAAATTAACTTGGTGTTTTCCATTTTGGCTTTGGAAAAACCCAAAAATCGGGTTTTTTAAAATTTTAAATTTTTTTTTTTTACTTTTTTTTTTTTTAGTTTTTTTTAACAATTTTTTTGTTTAAAATTAGAAAAGCATTTCCTTATGTTTTTTAAAAGTTTTTTTGTTTTTTTTGGGGGTATTGTTTTTAGACTTTTTTCACTTTTAAAGGCCATCTTTAAAAAATCTCGGATTGTAGTTTTTGGGGTTTTTTCTTTTTTTGTTGGGGCCCTATTTTTTTATTTTTTTAAATTTTTCAGGAAATTTGTTACAAAAAACTTGGGTTTTCGTTTCCCATGGCTTTGGGGGAAAGCTTGAAAACCCCTTTTGGGTTATTAATTTTGTTTTTTTTTATTTTTTTTATTTTTGTTTTTGTTTTTAAAATTTTAGGGCATTTTTTAAACTTATTTTATTATTTACTTTTTTTTTTTTTTTTTATTTTAAGTTTTTGGGTTGTTGTTTTAACTGTTTTAGCATTTTCACCTTAGTTGAAAAAATCTTAGATTTGTTTTGGCATTTGTTGGGTTGTGTTTTTTTAAAAGCATCTTTTTCCCAATTTTTTTTAAATTTGTTTAGGTTTTTTGTTTTGGTTCGTTGTTTCGACACCTAGTTTGGAAAAATGTAAATTACTTGAAAATTAATTAATTTGTTTTTTTCTTTTTTTACAGATTTTTGAAAAGAAATTTTTTCTCTGATTTTTTATTATAATAGCTTTTTGTTATTTTTTTAAATTTTATTTAAATTGTTTTCTGTTGTTTTTTCTGTTTTTATTTTAAGGCCATTTGGGCCCCAAAAAATAGATGGTTTTGGTTTTTGGGGGGTTGCGGGTTGGCTTAAAAGCCCTCTTTTTTTTAATTTTTTAAATTTGAGGTTTAATTTTTGTTATTGGTTTTGGGTTTTTTGCCACCCAACAGTTTTGGAAAAAGCCGGGAAAAAATTTTTTATTTAAAATTTAAAATTTTTTTGGTTTTTTTTTTAAGTTTTTAGAAAAGTTTTATTGTTTTGGTTTTTTTCCCTTTTTTTTATTTTGGGTTTTAGTGTTTTCTTAAATTTCTTTTAAATTGTTTTTTCCCTATTTTTTTTAAACGGGTTTTAGTTTTGCCTTTTAGTTACAAAAATTAAATGGGTATGTTTGTTAGGGGGGGGTTCCGTTTATTTGGAGAAGCACCTCATTGGTTTTTTTTTTGTTGTTTGGTTTTCAATTTTGCTTAAAGAACTTTAGTTTTTGTTTAAAGGTATTAAAAAGGGGACTAAAAATTGATTTGATAAAACTTTTGGAGTTTTTCTATTTTTATTTTATTTTATTTTTTTTATAGCTTTTTTTTTTTTGTATTTTTTTTTTTTTTTTATAGTTTTACTGTTTTTTTTCTAAAATTTTTTAAATTTGGGTTTTGGGCCTAGTTTTTTTAACTTTTTTGTTTTTGGGCCATTTTTTTAAAAAATATCTGGGGTATTTTTGGGCATTGGGGGGGCCCCCCTTTTGGAAAAAGATTTGGTTCTTTGGTTTTTAAAGTTTTTGGGAAACTTTGTTCTTAAAAATTTTAGTGTTTCGTTTCAACGGATTAGAAGTTACTAAATGTTTGATAAAACATTAAAGTTTTTTAATTTTTACTTGTATTTTTTTAGATTTTTAAATTTTTTATTTCTGTATTTTTTTGATTTTAAATTGGCTCTGCCTTATTTTTTTAAAAGTTTTCTTGGTTTGTGTTTTGGGCCTAGGTTTTTAGAGGTTGGGGCGGTTTTTTTGGGCCCTTTTTCAAAACCCTTTTCTAGGGAATTTTTTGGGGTTCATTTTTTTTGGGGGGGGTTTTGGGAAACCCTTTGGGGTTTTTTTTTTTTTAAAAGGGTTTTCGGGTTTTCCTTTTTATTAAAAGTTTTTAGGTTTTCCATTTCACAAAAGTTTTGGGAGGGGCCTGCAAATTACATAAAAAATTAACTTTTTTTTTTTTATGTTTTTTTTTTTTAAATATTTTACATTTTTTTTTTCTGTGCATATTTATTACTTTTTTTAAAAATTTTCCCGCTTGGGTTTTTTCCCCTAAAAGTTTTTTTTAATTTTTTTTTGGGCTTTTTTTTGGGTGTTTTTTTTTATTTTTAAAAAAACCAAAAAAAAAAAATTTGGGGTTTTTGGTTTGTTTGGTTGGGGGTTGGGCCCTTGGAAAAAAATTTTGGGTTCTTTTCAATTTTTTTAAAGTTTTTAGGTTTCCTTTTTCAAAAAGAAATTGAGGGCCCCTTTTCCCCAAACTATTGGAAAACCTTAAAAAAACTTTTGTTTTTAAAAAATATTGTTTTTTTTTTTTAATTTTTGGTTTTTTAAATTTTGATTTTTGTTGCTACTTTATGTTTTTTAAAAAGGGTCATTTGGGTTTTTTTTGTTTTTTTGGGGGTTGTGTTTTTTTTTTTAAGGTTTTGGTTTTTTTTTCCCACCTTTTATTTTTTTCCCATTTCTGGGTTTTTTTGGTTTGGGGGGTTTGTTGGTTTTAAAAAGTCAGGTTTTTCTTTTTTTTTAAAGTTTTTAGGTTTCCTTTTTACAAGTTTGGAGGGCTGTTTTACCTGACTAATTAAAAGGAAATTTTAAAAATCTGTTGGGTTATTAAATTTTAATAGACTTTTTTTTCTTTTTTATTTTTTTAAAATTTTACCTTTTATTGTTTTCTCCTTTTTTTAATGTTTTTCCATTTTGGGGGTTTTTTTTTAAAAGCCTTTTAAAGTTGGGGGCCCCCTTTTTTTGTGGGGTTTTTTTCGCTTTTTTGCCTCTTGTTAGAAAAACCTCATGGGTTTGTTTTTAGTGTTGGTTTCCCCTTTTAAAAGACCTATTTTTTTTAAATTTTTTTAAAGTTGTTTATTTAATTTTTGTTATTAAAATTAATTATGTTTTCCCATTTAATAGTATTGGGGAAAAGATAAAAACTTTTTTGATATTAACAATAAATTTTTTTTTTTTTTTTTTTTTTTTTAATATTTAATTTTTTCTCCGGATTTTTTCTTTTTTTAAGCAGATTTTTTTCTCCTGAAAGTTTTATTTAGGGGTTTTTGGGGGTTTTTTTGGGGTTTTTTTTTATTTTTTAAAAGGTTAGTAAACTTACAAAAGTAATTGAGTTTTTTGGGGCATTCGGTTGGGGAGGGGGGAAAAACCTTTTGGGTTTTTTTAAAAATTTTTTTAAAATTTTTTTCATTTCAATTTGTTATTAAAGAATTAAATTTTTTTTTTTAAACCCCTGGAAATTAAGGGGGCATGGAAAAAACTCTGATTGTTTTTAAAAAGTCTTTTTTTTTTTTTTTATTTTTTTTGTTTTAAATTTTTTTTTGGGGGCCCTTTTAATTTTTTTTTTGGGTGAGTGTTTTTTGCCTTTTTTTTTTTTAAGAGGGGGCCTATTGTTTTTGGGGGTTTTTAAAATTTTCACTTTAAAAAAAAATTAAAAAAATTTGTTTTGTTTTTTTTCTTTTGGAAAACATATTTTTTTTTTTGTTTTTTAAAGTTGTTTATTTAATTTTTACTTAAAATTTTTGATTTTCTCCCATTTACACTGGCAAAGGGGAAAGGGGCCTGCTAAAATTTCTTTTAAAAAATTTTTTCCTGTTTTTTGTTTTTATAAATTTTTTTTTTAGTTTTTTAAAGTTTTTTAAAACCCCCTAATTATTATTTTTTCATTGTTTGGGTGTGTTTTTGAAAAACCTTTTTTAATTTTTGTGTTTGGTATTTTTTTGGGGGGTTTTTTTCCCCTTTTTTTTTCCCTTTGTTGAAAAAAACCCTGATAAAATTTTTGGTAGGGGTTTTTCTTTTTAAAAGTTTTGGGTTTTTTTAAATTTTTTTTTTAAAATTGTTTAGGTTTAATTTTTATTTGAATTAATTATGTTTCTGCCTTTAATCTTTGGAAAGGGGCATAAAAAATTTTCTGGTATTTTAAGAGTTTTTTCCCTTTTTTTTTACATTATTTTTTTTAATATTTAAGATTTTTTCCCCGGGTTTTTTTAGTTTTTAAAAGCTATTTTTTTTTGGGTTTTTTAAAAGTTTTATTTAATTTGTTTTGGGTAGTTTTTTTTAAGGGGTTTTGAAACAGGAAAATTTGTTGTTTTTCAAAAAATAGATTTGTTTTTGGTTTTGGGTTTTTCTGTTATTTTAAAAGCCCTCATTTTTTTAAATTTTTTTTGTTGTTTAGGTTTCAACTTTTTTTTTAAAATTAACTTTTTTTTTTCCCCTTTTTTTAAAGAGGGGGGCATCAAAATTAACTTGTAAAAAAATAAGTAATTTTTTGTTTTTTTTTTTTGGGTTTTTTAGTTTAAACCCTTTTATTGTCTTGAATTTTTAGTTTTTATCTTTTTCCTTTTAGTTTTTTCTTAAAATTTTTTTTAAGATTTGGGGCCTATTTTTTTGACTGTGTTTATTTTTTAAGGCCTTTGTTAAAAAATTTTTTTTCTAATTGGGTTTTTGGTCTTCTGGGGGTTCTTTGGAAAAACCTATTGGTTTTTAAGTTTTTTAAAGGTTTCATTTAATTTGTTTTGGGCTTGTGTTTTGATTTCCCAGCTATTAAAGGGGCACTGAAAACTCTATCGTAAATTTTAAATTTTGTTTTGTTTTTTTTTTTACTAGAGTTTTTTGTTTTTAATTTTTTTTGGTGTATTTATTCTGTATTTTAAGATTATGGATTTTTCTGTAAAAGCTTTTTAAGAGGTGGGCCATTGTTTTTTAAAAGGCTGTTTCTAGTTTTTGGCCTTTTAAAAAACCCCCAATTAAATTTTTATTTTTTTTTTTGTTTTGGGGGGTTGCCGGGTTTTTTGGGGAAAAGCCCTTTGGTTTTTGTTTTTGTTTTTATTTAAACTTTTTCAAGGGTTAATTGGGTTTTCTCCTTTTTACAGAGAGGGAGGGGCATGGTTCGTTGATAAAAAAATATTCTTTTTTTTTTATTTTTGGTTTTTTCTTTTTTTAAAGTTTTATTGTTCTGTTTTTTTTAACGATTTTTAAAACCCACTGCCTTATTTTTTTAAAAATTTAAAAAAAGATTTTTTTCCTATTTTTTTAAAGGGTTTTCTAGTTTTTTTTAAAGGCCCTTTTAAAAACCCTAAATAATGATTTTTGGTTTTGGGTTTTGGGGGGGTTTGGGGTTTTGGGGAAAAGCCCCTATTGGTTTTTTCGTTTTAAAGTTTTTGGCCTTTCGTTATTAAAAGAACTTTTTTTCCCTTTTCCCACACTGAGTAGGGGGAAAGGGGGGGTAAATCTTTTGGGAAAAAAACTTTGGTTTTTTTGTTTTTTTATTTTTATTTTTTCTTTTAAGTTTTTGTTTTTTTTAACAATTTTTAAGAAGGCCACTCCTATTTTTCAAAAATATTTTGTTGTTTTTTTCCTAGTTTTTTTTAAAGGGGTTTTTTCCATTTTTTTTTCAGGCCCATTTTTAGAAAAAACTAGGGGAATGTTTTTTGGGGATTCTTTTGTTGTTCTGGGAAAAGTTTGGTTTTTTTAAATTTTTTAAAGTTTTTTAAAAATTTTCCTTTTAAATTAATTAGTGTTTTGCCTTTCCCCTTTTTTGGAAAAGGGGAAAAACTCTGTTTGATTTAAAAAATGTAATTTTTTTTTTTTTATTAATTTGGTTTTTTTAAATTAAAGTTTTTTTGGCCAAATTTTATTTTTTTTTATAGTCCCCGTTTTTTCCCAAAATTTTCCTATTTAAGTTCTTTCCCATTTTTGTTGGCTTTTATTATTTTACCCATTTGAAAATTTAAATTTTGTAAAAATTTTTTTGGGATTGTTTTGGGGGCCGTTTGTTAAAAAGCCCTTTGTTTTTGTTTTTTAAAGTTTTTGGGTTTAAATTTTTTTATTTAAGAATTTAAATTTGTGTTTCTGTTTCCCAGGCAAATTGGAGAAGGATTAAATTGTTTAAATTTTTTAAATTTAAGTCTTTTTTTTTTTTTAAAAGTTTTTGATTCAATTTTTTTTTTAAAATTGTTTTTAAACTTTTTTTATATTTTTACTTTGGTAATGTTGTTTTTTAAAATTTTTTTAATTTTTTTTTGGGCCTATTTTTTTTTTAAGGTTTGGGACTTTTTTTTTTTAAAAACATTAGATGTTTTTTGGGCATTGTGTTGGGGGGGGTCTATTTTTAAAAGCCCTCTTGGTTTTTTTTTTTTTAAATTTGTTTAGGTTTTTTTTTATTGGTTTTGGGGTTTTTCTGCCTTAAAGATTTTGGGGGGTTTTAAAATTGTTTAATTTAATGTAACTTTTTTTTATTTTTTCATTAGGTTTTTTTAGAAAGCATTTTTTTCTCTGATTTATTTTTATTTTTAGTTTTTCTATTGATTTTTTTCCCAAAAAATTTCCATTTTTTTTGTTTTTATTTTTTTAAGGGCTTGCCACCCATTTTCGGCCTTTTGGGAAAAAAATTTTTTTTGGGGTTTTTTGGGTTTTCTGTTCCGGAAATTGGAAAACACCCATTTTTTTTTTTTTTAAAGTTGTTTGGTTTTCAATTTTTCTTAAGAAGAACTTTGGTTTTATTTTGAGTTTAAAGGGTGTAAAACTTTCTTTTAAAATTAAAGTAACTTTTTTTTTTTTTTTGTTTTTTTTAAATTTATTTATAATTTGGCCTTTTTTTCTATTTTTTTTTTCTAAATTTTAGTTTTTTTTGAAAATTTTATTATTTTTTTGGGGCCATGTTTTTTAGGGTTTTTTCTGTTTTTAACCATTTTGGGGGAAAAAAGTGGGTAAGTTTGGGGTCATTTTTTGGGGGTTTGGGTTAAAAAACCCTATTGGTTTTTTTTTTTTTTGTTGCAGGTTTAACTTTTTTTTTGAATTAAAAGGGGTTTTTCGTTTCAACTTTTGAAAGGGAATTACTAAATTTCGGGATTTAAACAAATAAAAAATTTTTTTATTTTTATTTTTTTTTTAAAATAATAGTTTTTTGTCTAATTTTTTTTTTGTTTTTAAATTATTGGCACTTTTGGGTTTTGGCCTAAAATGTATTTTAATTTTTTTTTTGGGGGCCTTTGTTTTTAAGGTTTTTAGTTTTTCGCCATTTGTTAAAAATTTTTTCCCATGGGGTTTTTTTTCCCTTTGGGTTAGTTGGGGAATTTGGTTTTTATTTTTTAAAGTTGAGGTTTAAATTTGTTTTTTAAAAAGTTTTTATGTTTTTCCTTTTCCCAAATTTTAAAGGGGCCTGCTAAAACGACTTGAAAAAAAATTTTTTTTTTTTTTTTATTTTATTTGTTTTTAAAATTTTTTTTTTGCTGCTCTTTTTTACTTTTTTTAAAATTTTTGGGCCACGCCTGAGTGTTTTTTAAAATTTTCCATATTTAAGTTGGGTTTGGGCCTGTTTTTTTAGAGGCTTGTTCTCAGCATTTTGGGATCTTTTAGAAAACCATTACAGGGGGTGTGTTTTTTCTTTGGTGGGGGTTGCCAGGTTTTCCGGAGAAAGCACCTTTGTTTTTTTAAAGTTTTTTAAAAGGTTTCATTTAATTTTTTAAAGTTCGGTTTTTCGCCTTTTACACTGACTATTGGAAAAAACAAAATTGATTTGGATTTAAAAATATTTTTGTTTTTTATTTTTATTTTTTAAAAATATTTACCCTTTTATTTTTGAATTTATTTTTTTTTTGGGGCCCTTTTTTTTTTAAAAATTTTTATTTAAGTTTTTTTGGGCCATTTTTGTTAATTTTTTTTTTTTCAAATTTTTTCTTTCTGTGGGTGTGTTTTTTTTAAAGCTTTGGGGTTCCTTTTTTTTTAAAGTCAGGTTTTTTGGTTTTTTAAAAATTTTTAGGTTTCCTTTTTCAAAATTAATTGGGGATTTTCTGTTTTACCGACTTTGGAAAACATAAAATTTTTATTGTATTTAAAATTTAGTTTTTTTTGCTTTTTTTTTTTTATTTTTTTTTTTTTGCTTTTTTTTTTTTTTCCTTTTTAATTTTTTTTTTTTTTAAAATTTTTTTTTCCTTAGGTTTTTTTTTGGTTTTTTTTTTTTTTTTCCCTTTTTATTTTTTTTTTAAGGTTTTTTGCATTTTGCCTTTTTTGGGGAAATAAAAGGGACTTGTTTAAAAAAGGGTGTTTTTTTTTTTTTTAAAAAAAAAATTTTTTTTGGGTTTTTTTTTTAAAATTGGGGGTTTTTCCCTTTTTTTATTAAAAATTTTTTGGTTGTTTTTCCCTTTCAAAGAAAAAAAAAAAGGTTTTTCTTTGTGATCCCTTAAAAACCTTTTTTTTTTTTTTAAAGTTTTTTTTTTTTAAAAATTTTTTGTTTTCTTAAAATTTGAAAAAAAATTTTTTTGGGGAAAATTGTTTGTTTTTTCCCTTTGGGTTTCATATTTGTTTTTTGGGTTGTTTGATTTTTTTTTAACTTTTTGTTTTTTTCCCATAGATTTCTATTTTTGAAATTCCCCTTTTTTTTTGGGGACCCTTTGGGGGGTTTTTTTTAAAAATTTTTTTGGTTTTCATTTTTTAAAAAAAGTTTTTTTTTTTTTTTTCCCTTTAAAAGGGTTTTTTTAAACCCCTCAACCTGGGAAAAACTTTTAAGTTTTTTTTTTTTTTTTTAAAATTAAAATTTTTTTTTCCTTTGGGAAAATCATTGGACCTTATTTTTTTTTTTAAATTTTTTTTTGGGTTTGTTTTTTGTTTTTAATTTTTTTTTAAACCCCCCTTTGGTTATTTTGGTTGGGGTTTTTTTAAAAAACCCCGGGTTTTGAATTTTTTTTAAAAAATTTTGTTTTTTTTAAATTTTCTTTTTTTCTTTTTTAAAAAAAAATTTTGTGTTTTTGTTTTTTTTTTTTTTTATTATTTTGTTTTTTGGTTTTTCCCCCTTTTTGTTTTAATTTTTTTAAGGGTTTTTGGGGAAATTTTTTTTTTTTAAAATTTTAAACTGTTTTTTTGGGGGTTTTTTTCATTTTTTGTTTGTGAATTTTTGGGTTTATAAAAAGGGTAAGGGTTTTAAAATTTTTATTTAAAAAATTTTTTTTAAATTTTTTCCCATTAACCCTTTTTAAGGGGGGGGTTTTTAAAATTTAAAAAAAATTTTGTAAATTTTTTTGTTTTTGTTTTTTTTTCAAAATTTTTTTTTTTTTTCCTATTTAGTTTCTCCCTTTTTTTTTAAACCCCCTTTTTTTGGGGTTTTCTTAAAGTTTTTAAAACCCCATTTCAGGTTTTTTGGGCCCGTTTTTTTTGGTTTTTTTTTTTTTTTTTAAAATTAATTTTTTGGGAAATTAAAACGTTTTTTTAAAATTTTTTTTAAAATTTCCCTTTTTTTTTTTTTTTGGGCTTTTTTTTTTTTGGTTTAATAAATTTAATTTTCCCAAATTTCCCCTTTTTGGGGAAAAAAATTTTTTTAAAAATTTTTATTTTTTTTAAAAAATTTTTGGGGTTTTTTGGGGGTTTTCCCTTTTTTGTTTTTTTTTTTTAAATTTTCGGTTTTTGTTTTTGAAAAGGTTTTTGGGTTTAACTTTTAAAAATTTTTTTTTCCCTTTTTGGGTTTTTTTTTTTCATTTTTTCCAAAATTTTGGGTTTTGTTTTGTCTAAAAACCTTTTAACCATTTTTGGTTTTTTTTTTCAAAATTTCCAGTGGGGGATTTTTGAAGTTTTTTCAATTTTACCAAAAAATAAATTTACAACAGGGGGAGGAAAAAAAAATTGAAATTTGGTAGGAAAATAAGTTTTTGAAAAATTTTTTTCAATTACAAAAGATTTAAGTGTGGGTTTAACCTTAAATTAAAGGCTTTACAATTTTTTTTTTATTGGGTAAAAAATTTTTTTTGTTTGGGGGTTTTTTTTTTAAGCATTTGTTGGTTTTAAAATTGAAAAGGGTCATTTTTTTTCTTTTCCATTTTTTTTTTCTTTTTTTTGGGGCTTGTTCATTTTTCCCAAATTTTTAGTTTTTTTTTTCTGGGTTTTGCTTTTGGGTGGTTTTTCGTTAAAACTTTGTTTTTTAATTTAAAAAGGGGTTTCATTTTTTTTAAAAATTAAAAGGGGTTTTTTCTAAAAAAGACTTTTTTTGATAAAAATAAAATTTTTAAATTGGTTTAAAAGTTTTTTTGAAACTGATTTTAAAAAAATTTTGGGGTTTTTTTTAAAAGGGTCCAAAAATGTTTTATTTTTGTAAAAATTTTGGGGGTTTTTTTCCTTAAAAAATTTAAAAGTGTTTTTGGTAATTTTTGGGTTTGCCAAATTTTTTTGTTTTTTTTAAAAAAAAATTTTTTTTTTAAAAACCCTTTATTTAATTTAAGCGTTACAAAAATTTTTAAAAGAGTGTTTAAGAAAACAAAAAGGGGGTTTTTTTAAAAATTTTTGAATTTATCACTTGTCGGGTTTTTTTCGTTTTAAATGGCCGCTAGGTTTTTTTTTTTTAAATTTTTGTGGCTATTTTTTTAAAAAATTTCTTTTCCAGCATTGAACATCTTGAGGTTTTTTTGGGGTTTCATCTTTGGAAAAAAATTAGAAGGGCTGTTTCGAAGTTTTTAGGGGTTTGGTTTAAATTTTTAAATTAAAAAATTTTTTTAAAAATTTAAATTTGGGAAAACTCCCCAAAATTACAAAAAAATTTTTTTGAAATTTTAAAAGGTTTTTTTAAAAAGCATTTTGCTTTTAAATTTTTTGTTTTTGTTTTTTTTTTTTTTCTTAAAACCTTTGAGGCGCCTATTGTTTTGGGGGTTTTTACTTTTTTAAAACCATCAAAAATTTCCCCCCAAAAGTGTAGGGTTTAAACCCCCCGGGAGTTCTGGGGGGAAAATTTTGGTTAAAAGGGGGTTTTGTTTCTTTTTAAAAAAAAAGTTTTTGTTTTCCCAATTTGGGGGAAAATTAAAAACCCCACGTTTTTAAATTTTAAGGATTTGGATAAAGTTTGTTTTTTTTTCCACTCTCAAAAAGTAAAGGGAAAAGGGTTTCCCTGAAAATTTTTTTTATTTTTTGGGAAAATTTTTTATTGATTTGTTTCATTTAAGGCATTTTTTTAAACCCCAATGTTGAGTTTTTGGGGGTTTCGTTAAAAGTTTCCCAAAAGACCATTGGTTTTTTTAATTTTTTTTTGGGGTTTTTTTGTTAAAATTCTTTTTCCTAAATTTAAAATTTTACATTTTTTGTCTATTTAAAAAAAATTTTTTTTTTTAAAATTTTAAAGATTTTTAAATTTTTGCCAATTAACGTTTTTATTTTTTTTAAAGGAAAATTTTTTTTTTTTTAAAAAAATTTTTTTGGGTTTTGAGAGTGTTTATTATTTTAGTTTTTATTTAAATTTTTTTTCTCTTTTTTAATTGTATTTTTTTTTTGTGTTTTTTTTTGGGTTTTAAAAACTTTTTTTTTATTGTTTTTACTTGTTCTAAAATTTTCCACCACTTATTGAAAAACCTTTTTAGTGAATTATTTTAACTGGGGGGGGGATTAAAAATTTTTGGTTCTTTTTAGATTTTTTTAAATTTTTGGTTTCAACTTTTTATTTAAAAATTAATTTTGGGTCTGTTTTTAAAAGTTTTGGAAAGGGGCATATAAAATTTTTTTTAAAAAAATTTTTATGTTTTTCGCATTTTTACAATTTTTTCTAGATTTGTCACTTTTTTGTTGGTTTTTTAACTTTTTTTTTTATTTGTTTTTTTTTCTGCCTAAAATTAATTTTTTAAAAGGTTTGGGAGGTTTGTTAATTGTTTTTGGATTTTTTTCAAGGTTTTTTAAAAATTACAAAGTAATTGGTTTTTTCTTGTTTTTGGGTTAGCAGGTTTGGAACCCCTATTTTTTTTAGATTTTTTTAAAGTTTTTCGGTTTAATTTTTATTAAAAAGTTTTTGATTTTTTTTGCCTTTCCCAAAAGGCTTTTTAAAGGGGCACTTAAAAATCATTAAAAATAAGGTTTTGTTATTTTTTTGTTTTTTTTTTAGTTTTTGCTTAGTAATTTTTAGATTTTTTGTTTTCATCCTTTGTTTTAAATTTTCTTTTTTGTTTGTTTTCCAGGTTTGAGAGGCTTTTTTTACCATTTTACTTTTTAAGAAAAATTTTTTTTAAGGGGGTGGTTTTGTTTTTGCTTTGGGGTTTCCCCTTTTGGGGCCCTCTTTTTGTTTTCCCCTTTTTAAAGTTTTTCATTTAATTTGTTTTGAAGTTTTGAGTGTTTTCTCCCATTTAAAAGACTATTGGAAAAACCACTAATAAATTGTGTTTAAAAATTGTTTGTTTTTGGGTTTTTTTTAAAGTTATTGGTTTTTGATTTTTTAATTTTTATTTCCTTTTTAATTATTTTATTTTTGGCCATTATTTTTTAAAGCTTTTTTTAAATTTTTTTTTTAAAATTTTTTTGGGGTTTTTTGCTTATTTTCGGATTTATTAGAAAAATCCCACTAATGGGTAATTTTTTTATTCTGTTTTTGCAGGTCACGCGGGAGGTCTTGGTTGAAGTTTTTTTTAAATTGTTTCGGCAATTTTTTTAAAAATTTTTGTGTTTTCCCCATTTCCAAGGCAAGGGGAAAACACTACTAAAATTGTTGTGATTTTTGTTTTTTTTTTGCTTATTTTTTTTGTTTTTATTTTAATTTTTTTGTTCAATCTTTATTATTTTTTTAATTTTTGGCCATCCATTTTTTTTTGGGGAAGCTTTTTAAGATTTTTTTCCTAGTTTTTTTTAAACTTGTTTGATTTTTAAATTTAGAAAAAACCCCCATACTAATTTTTTGGTATTGGCTGTTTGGGTTTTGGAGAAAGATTTTGGGTTGCTTTTTTTTTAAAGTTGTTTCGGGTTTAATTTTTCAAGGGTTTTTTTTTTCCCAACAGAGTTTTGGGGAAAAAACCTGTTCGTCGTAAAAACTAATGTTTTTGGGTTTTTTAAAATTTTTGGTTTTCAAATTTTTTTCTTTTTTTTCTGTTTCTTTATTCAAAACCTATTGGACCTGATTTTTTCCTAAAAATTTATATTTAAAGTTTTCCCTATTTTTTTGGGTTTCTAGTTTATTTTAACTCTTATTACAAAATTTCCCACATGGAGTGTTTTTGGGGATTCTTTTTTGGGTTTTTGGGAAAGTTTGGTTCTTTTTTTTTAAAGGTTTTTGGGTTTAATTTTTTTTAAAATTTAATTATGTTTTTTTTCCCCGGTTTGGGGAAAGGGCTATAAAACTCTGTCTTGAATTTTTAAAGTGTTTTTTTTTTTTTTTAAGTTATTGGTTTTCTGTTTTTAAGATTTTTTGGGCTATTTTAATTTGTTTTTTTTATATTTATGCCGGGTTTTTTCCCAAAATTTTTTTTTTAATTTGGTTTTCAGCTAGTTGTTTGTTAGAGGCTGTGTTCTCAGCTTATTTTCAAGGCCATCTTAGTTAGCAAAAACCATTCCCCACTACAGTGAGAGTGTAGTTTTTGTGGCCATTGCTGGTTGGGGTTGCCAGGTCTCCGGCTTGGAGAAAGCACCTCATTGGTTCTTTTGAGATTTTTTTAAAGTTGTTTCAGGTTTCAACTTTCTGTTACTTAAGAAGTTAACTTGAATGTTTTCTGCAATTCCAGACAGAGGTATTGGAGAAGGAGCACTGACTAAATTTTTGATCTGTGATATATAACAATAAGTATACTATTTGTTTGCTTAGTTTACTAGTTATTGGTTATTCTACATATTTATAGCACTTTTTTGTCTGCTGCATACTTTATTACTGTATTTTAAAGCTATTGGCTCACTGCCTGTAGTGTTTTCTACCTGAAAAGTTTCCATATTTAAGACTGTGTTTCTGTGCCTAGTTGTTTGTTAGAGGCTGTGTTCTCAGATTATTTTCAGGGCCATCTTCGTTGGCAAAAACCATCCCCCACTACAGTGACAGTGTAGTGTTTGTGGTCATTGCTTGCTGAGGTTGCCAGGTCTGTGGCTTAGAGAAAGCACCTCATTGGTTCTTTTGAGATTTTATTTAAAGTTGTTTCATTTTTCAACTTTCTGTTACTTAAGAAGTTAACTTGAGTGTTTTCTGATATTCCACACAGAGCTATTGGAGAAGGAGCACTGACAAAATCTCTGATCTGTGATATATAACATTAAGTATACTGTTTTTTCACTTAATTTTATTAGTTATTGGTTACTATAGATATTTATAGCACTTTTATTGTCTGCTGCATACTTTAGTACAGTATTTTATAGCTATTGGCTCACTGCCTGTAGTGTTTTCTGCCTGAAAAGTTTCCATATTTAAGATTGTGCTTCTGGACCTAGTTGTATGTTAGAGGCTGTGTTGTAAACATATTTTCAAGGCCATCATTGTAAGCATAAAACATCCCCCACTAAAGTGAGAGTGTAGTGTTTGCGGTCATTGCTGGTTGGGGTTGCCAGTGTATGGCTTGTAGAAAGCACCTCATTGGTTCTTTTGAGATTTTTTTAAAAGTTGATTCAGGTTTCAACTTTCTGTTACTTAAGAAGTTAACTTGAGTATTTTTTGCCATTCCACACAGATCTATTGGAGGAGCACTGACTAAAACTCTGATCTGTGATATATAACAATAACTAGACTGTTTTCGCTTGTTTTTACTATTTATTGATTAGTCTATGTATTCATTGCACTTTTCTTGTCTGCTGCATACCTTATTACTGTATTTTATAGATTTTGGCTCACAGCCTGTAGTGTTTTCTGCCTGAAAAGTTTCCATATTTAAGATTGTGTTTCTGGGCCTTAATGTATGTTAGAGGCTATGTTCTCAGCTTATTTTCACGGTCATCTTAGTTAGCAAAAAACATCTCCCACTACAGTGAGAGTGTATGTTTGTGGTCATTCCTGTTTGGGGTTGCCAGGTCTACGGCTCAGAGAAAGCACCTCATTTGTTGTTTTGGAAGTTTTTTTAAAGTTGTTTTAGGTTTCAACTTTCTGTTACTTAAGAAGTTAACGAGTGTTTTCTGCCATTCCACACAGACCTATTGGAGAAGGAACACTGACTCAAACTCTGATCTGTGATATATAACAATAAGTAGACTTTTTTTGGCTTATTTTTATTAGTTATTGGTTATTCTAAATATTAATAGCTCTTTTATTGTCTACTGCATACTTTATTACTGTATTTTATATGTACTGGCACACTGCCTGTAGTGTTTTTTGCCTGAAAAGTTACTATATTTAAGATTGTATTTCGGGGCCTAGTTGTTTGTTAGAGGCTGTGTTCTCAGCTTATTTTCAAGGCCATCTTAGTTAGCAAAAACCATTCCCCACTACAGTGAGAGTGAAGTTTTTGTGGCCATTGCTGGTTGGGGTTGCCAGGTCTACGGCTTGGAGAAAGCACCTCATTGGTTCTTTTGAGATTTTTTTTTAAGTTGTTTCAGGTTTCAACTTTCTGTTACTTAAGAAGTTAACTTGAATGTTTTCTGCAATTCCAGACAGAGGTATTGGAGAAGGAGCACTGACTAAATCTCTGATCTGTGATATATAAGAATAAGTATACTATTTGTTTGCTTAGTTTACTAGTTATTGGTTATTCTACATATTTATAGCACTTTTTTGTCTGCTGCATACTTTATTACTGTATTTTAGAGCTATTGGCTCACTGCCTGTAGTGTTTTCTACCTGAAAAGTTTCCATATGTAATACTGTGTTTCTGTGCCTAGTTGTTTGTTAGAGGCTGTGTTCTCAGCTTATTTTCAAGGCCATCTTCGTTGGCAAAATCCATCCCCCACTACAGTGACAGTGTAGTGTTTGTGGTCATTGCTTGCTGAGGTTGCCAGGTCTGTGGCTTAGAGAAAGCACCTCATTGGTTCTTTTGAGACTTTATTTAAAGCTGTTTCATTTTTCAACTTTCTGTTACTTAAGAAGTTAACTTGAATGTTTTCTGCCATTCCACACAGAGCTATTGGAGAAAGAGCACTGACTAAAATTCTGATCTGTGATATATAACAATAAGTATACTGTGTTTTCACTTATTTTTATTAGTTATTGGTTTTTATAGATATTTATAGCACTTTTATTGTCTGCTGCATACTTTAGTACAGTATTTTATAGCTATTTGCTCACTGCCTGTAGTGTTTTCTGCCTGAAAAGTTTCCATATTTAAGATTGTGCTTCTGGACCTAGTTGTATGTTAGAGGCTGTGTTGTAAACTTATTTTCAAGGCCATCATAGTAAGCAAAAAACATCCCCCACTAAAGTGAGAGTGTAGTGTTTGCGGTCATTGCTGATTGGGGTTGCCAGTGTATGGCTTGTAGAAAGCATCTCATTGGTTCTTTTGAGATTTTTTTAAAAGTTGATTCAGGTTTCAACTTTCTGTTACTTAAGAAGTTAACTTGAGTATTTTTTGCCATTCCGCACAGATCTATTGGAGGAGCACTGACTAAAACTCTGATCTGTGATATATAACAATAAGTAGACTGTTTTTGCTTATTTTTACTATTTATTGATTATTCTAGGCATTCATTGCACTTTTCTTGTCTGTTGCATACTTTATTATTGTATTTTATAGATTTTGGCTCACTGCCTGTAGTGTTTTCTGCCTGAAAAATTTCCATATTTAAGATTGTGTTTCTGGGCCTAGTTCTTTGTTAGAGGCTGTGTTCTCGGCTCATTTTCAAGGCCATCTCATTTAGCAAAAATAATCCCCCACTACAGTGAGAGTGTAGTGTTTGTGGCTATTGCTGGTTGGGGTTGCCGGGTCTCCAGATTGGGGAAAGCACCTCACTGGTTCTTTTGAGATTTTTTTTTTAAATGTTTCAGGTTTCAACTTTCTGTTACTTAAGAAGTTAATTGAGCATTTTCTGCAATTCCACACAGAATTATTGGAAAAGGAGCACTGACTACAACTGACTAGAGGCTGTGTTCTCAGCTCATTTTCAAGGCCATCTGATTTAGAAAAAATAATCCCCCACTACAGTGAGAGTGTAGTGTTTGTGGTCATTTCTGTTTGGGGTTGCCAGGTCTATGGCTTGGAGAAAGCACCTCATTTGTTGTTTTGGAAGTTTTTTTAAAGTTGTTTTAGGTTTCAACTTTCTGTTACTTAAGAAGTTAACGAGTGTTTTCTGCCATTCCACACAGACCTATTGGAGAAGGAACACTGACTCAAACTCTGATCTGTGATATATAACAATAAGTAGACTTTTTTTGGCCTATTTTTATTAGTTATTGGTTATTCTAAATATTAATACTTCTTTTATTGTCTGCTGCATACTTTATTACTGTATTTTATAGATTTTGGCTTATTGCCTGTAGTGTTTTCTGCCTGAAAAATTTCCATATTTAAGATTGTGTTTCTGGGCCTAGTTCTTTGTTAGAGGCTGTGTTCTCAGCTCATTTTCAAGGCCATCTCATTTAGCAAAAATAATCCCCAACTACAGTGAGAGTGTAGTGTTTGTGGCTTTTTCTGGTTGGGGTTGCCGGGTCTCCAGATTGGGGAAAGCACCTCACTGGTTCTTTTGAGATTTTTTTTTAAATGTTTCAGGTTTCAACTTTCTGTTACTTAAGAAGTTAATTGAGCGTTTTCTGCAATTCCACACAGAATTATTGGAAAAGGAGCACTGACTACAACTGACTAGAGGCTGTGTTCTCAGCTCATTTTCAAGGCCATCTCATTTAGCATAAATAATCCCCCACTACAGTGAGAGTGTATTGTTTGTGGTCATTGCTGTTTGGGGTTGCCAGGTCTACAGCTCGGAGAAAGCACCTCATTTGTTGTTTTGGAAGTTTTATTTAAAGTTGTTTCAGGTTTCAACTTTCTATTACTTTAGTTAACGAGTGTTTTCTGCCATTCCACACAGACCTATTGAAGAAGGAACACTGACTAAAACTCTGATCTGTGATATATAACAATAAGTAGACTTTTTTGGCTTATTTTTATTAGTTATTGGTTATTCTAAATATTAATACTTCTTTTATTGTCTGCTGCATACTTTATTACTGTATTTTATACCTATTGGCTCACTGCCTGTAGTGCTCTTTGCCTGAAACGTTACTATATTTAAGATTGTGTTTTGGGGCCTAGTTGTTTGTTAGAGGCTGTGTTCTCAGCTTACTTTCAAAGCCATCTTAGTTAGCAAAAACCTTCACCAACTACAATGAGAGTGTAGTGTTTGTGGTCATTGCTTGTTGGGGTTGTCAGGTCTATGGCTTGGAGAAAGCACATCATGGGTTCTTTTGAGACTTTTTTAAAGTTGTTTCAGGTTTCAATTTTCTTTTACTTAAGAATTTAACTTGAGTGTTTTCTGCCATTCCACACAGAGCTATTGGAGAAGGAGCACTGACTAAAACTCTGATCTGTGATATATAACAATAAGTAGACTGTTTTTTGTTTATTTTACTAGTTATTGGTTATTCTAGATATTTATAGCACTTTTATTGTCTGCTGCATACTTTATTACAGTATTTTGTAGATATTGATTCACTGCCTGTATTGTTTTCTGCCTGAAAAGTTTCCATATTTAAGATTGTGTTTCTGATGCTAATTGTTTGTTAGAGGCTGTGTTCTCAGCTTATTTTCAATGCCATCTTTGTTAGCAAAACCATCCCCACTGCAGTGAGAGTGTTGTGTTTGTTGTCACTGATTGCCAAGTCTACAGCTTGGAGAAAGCACCTCATTGGCTATTTTGAGATTTTTTTAAAGTTGTTTCAGGTTTCAACTTTCTGTTTCATAAAAAGTTAACATGAGTGTTTTCTGCCATTCCACACAGAGCTATTGGAGAAGGAGCACTGACTAAAACTTAGATCTGTGATGTATAATAATAAGTAGACTGTTTTTGTGGTTATTTTTACTAGTTATTGGTTACTATAGATATTTATAGCACTTTTCTTGTCTGCTGCATACTTTATTACTGTATTTTATAGATTTTGACTCACAGCCTGTAGTGTTTTCTGCCTGAAAAGTTTCCATATTTAAGATTGTGTTTCTGGGCCTTAATGTATGTTAGAGGCTATGTTCTCAGCTTATTTTCAAGGTCATCTTAGTTAGCAAAAAACATCTCCCACTACAGTGAGAGTGTATTGTTTGTGGTCATTGCTGTTTGGGGTTGCCAGGTCTACAGCTCGGAGAAAGCACCTCATTTGTTGTTTTGGAAGTTTTTTTAAAGTTGTTTCAGGTTTCAACTTTCTGTTACTTAAGAAGTTAACGAGTGTTTTCTGCCATTCCACACAGACCTATTGGAGAAGGAACACTGACTCAAACTCTGATCTGTGATATATAACAATAAGTAGACTCAGTGGCGGCTGGTGACTTCAAATCACAGGGGGGCTGCAGGAGACAGCTGAATGGTTGGGGTCAAGGGGAGGGGGTGTGGTCAACCAGAAAGGGGATGAGCTATGCACAAAACCACAAAAAAATAACTTTAATTAAATACGCTGCCCTGGGTGGCAAACCATCATTATGAAAGTCCAATCAAGACAAAAATAAGTGTAGAAGAATAAAAATATTTCAATGCATTGGCTGCATGACAGCTTACTTAATATCTAGATGGAAACAAAAGGTTGTGAGGCATGAAAAAATAAATACTTTTTTAAATACATTACTGGAATGCCAGTCAAAATCAAGTATAAGAAAAACCAGAAGCACTCAACTCAAACCACTTCTCCTTGCACTGCAGTTCTAATTATAATATATTCAGCTTTATTAAAGTACCAAGTAACATGCTGAACGTAGAAATCTATGTGATGCCCCCACTTGTAAAAATGTTTCTTATCCAAAAAAGACCTGCTGCCTGACAACTTGTTTCATGGGGAAAACATGATAAAAGTAAAAATGAAAAGCAAACAAGAAACAAGCTCAAGATACATTGCTTAAAGGATTACTGTACAGGTTATGGACCACACATGATTGGCATTCTGTTTAGTTTACTGGTAAAGTCTGTAGAGATGACTGGAAGTCTCCAACAAGTGTAATGAGCTTTTTAAAATAATGGAATCCTGTCCTTTAATACCCAAGGCTTATACATTATCTAGTCAAGTATTCTCTGCATGGCAACAACAGAAAGGCTTTCAATGTTGGCAATTCTTTAACAGTATGCTTATTAAAGCTTACTTGCATCTTACGATCTCAGACAAGCTTACCTTATGGTCATTAAAGCATTGCTACTTAAACACAGAGCAACAGGCACTTTGAGTAATAAGCATAAATCTGAGTAATAAGCATAAATCCACAGTACAAAAATATGACATAAACCAGACCATTCTGCAAAATCAAGGGCAGATGAAAAGCCACTGTAGTAAGGGTGGGAGGATGGCATAATGGTTAAGGTGTCTACCTTATGAATACTTATGCAGTGTGTCCTCCCCATCCAAGGTAGATACAACTACTCCTTGCCTTGCTTGGACACATTCAGAGTCACTACATGGGGGAGTGGGGTGCAACAAGCATGTCACAATTTGAAATTTCTCTGGCTGACTGTGATGGCCCTGACACATTTGTCATACCTCTCAACCTCAAGAGCAAGAAATCTGGACAAAGCTATACACAGAAGTGGGACAAAGGCCCAAAAATAAGGACAATTTTTAAATATTGCTCTAATAAACTTAGAAAGATAATAGAATAGGTCTTGCATTAGTATGAATTTTCTGAAGGGTATAAAATCTGAAACTCAAATGTCTGTCATTTTCTAACTTCAGTCTTTAGTGATTTGTCACTAATTTGCCAAAAAACACAACTTTATGAAAAATGGACCAAAAATGCGATGCAAAAATATAAAATAGACACACAATACAACTGCTACCTGCCAAAGAAGGGACACTTTAATATTAGTACTGCTACCTTGAGCAGCTGACAAAATAAAAGAATCTACATGCATTTCACGTAATCTATAACTTTGATTATTACAGTTATTTCTTAATTGTAAACCCTCCATGTTTTCTTCCAAAATTGCTATTTTGCAGAGGGATTATTAGGGGGAAGAGCAACATTTTGAGCCAAAAATTGGGGACAGTTGAGAGGTTGGCTATGCCTAATTCTATAAAGCAATTTATTTGCATGTACCTCTCAACCTGTTAATGCAGTAAATCTGAACAAGGCCAAATATATTGGAGGCACATATAAACAGTACTAAAATTGCTCTTGTATAAATTGAGACAGTTGATAGAACAGCTCTTACTTTAACATGCATTTTTCTGAAGGTTATGAAGTCTGAAACTTATTATTTAGTGACTTAATTCCTAAATAATTTGCCAGAAAACTACAAATTTTATGAAGAACAAACCAAAAATAAGAAGCAAAAATCTATTCATTCTTTGAAAATCTGGACAGTTGGGAGGTATAGTTCAGCTGGGCCTGTCTGAGTTTGCTGCCCTTCCCCCCTGACAAAATAATGGTTGAATGGAGCCTCTGCAGCCATTCCAATGAACCATTACTTGGCTATTTCACTCCATTTACCATAAACACTAATGTGCATACTGCTTTACTTCTATGACAAGTTGGATTTCATTTGAAAGTTTTATTTTGTATTTTACAGCACAAACACTAAGTCATCTGTTAAACAAAGCAATGCAGTCTCACAATGAAAACTTAGCATTAAAACTTCTCTGCCCTAGAAACTCACATTCATTGAAACAGCATTGAAACCCACATTCAAAGAAAATACATTTTGCCAGTGGCAGATAAAGATTAATTTTGGGCTGTTTTCAAATCATAGGCCCCTTGCATATGAAACATACATGTGCTCTTTGATACACCTTCCTCATTGTACTAAAATTATATTCCTTGTACAATACAGTACACTTGTTAGAGGGTGTTTTAAATTTGTTTTGAACATTTTTCCAGTAAGCAATGAAACAAACCATATGCACCCATAATGGCAAAACTGCCCAGTTGAGAACATTTATCATTTATCAAAGGTTGGGAGGGTGGCCTAATGGTTAAGGTGTTTGCCTTACAAACACAAGGTGCAGGGTTTGAATCTCACAAGGGATAATTGGCTAAGCTTATAATGGCTCACTAGAGCAGTTAGCTTAGTACTAATCTATGAATCTATAAAAAAGTCTACTCAGACTTCCACAGTCCACCATTATTAGTAAATATACACAATTCTACAGTCCACCATTATTAGTAAATATGCACAATTCCGCAGTCCACCATTATTAGTAAATATGCACAATTTTACAGTCCACCATTATCAGTAAATATGCACAATTCTACAGTCCACCTTGATCAGTAAATATGCACAATTCTACAGTCCATTATCAGTAAATATGCACAATTTCTGAAGTAAGTCATCTAAATAATTCCACATTAAAGAAATCTGTAACTAATGAAGCGGTTGCTGCTAGCAATCACCTTTATATTTCATGGTTTCATCGAAAAATAAAGTGTCTGTTGCCCCTCAGGAATAAATTGCCTATATTACATTAAAAAATGATAAGCTAGTAATAATATTGCAAAAAGAAATGGATGGCAAACTGATAACAGACTCATAGTTAGTATCTTCACCAAGGAGAACATTCTCAGTATGGCAGCATCCACCCTTTGTGGGAGTAGAACCCACAGCCTTCTGCATCAAAAGCAAGTACACAACCTGTTGTGCTATAGTATTAACTAGCCAAAGCACTAAACTTCTATTCCCCTGCAGCTCTCAGCTCCTTGTAAAATCTACTCAATACTCAACTGCATCTCAACTTCGCAGCTTAAGAAAACTGGAAAAAGCCAAAATGTATTGGGGGTCAAAGCCCAAAAACAGGGACACATTAAACATTGCTTGTATAATCTTGGAAAGTTGCTAGAATAAAATGTTGTGTTGCCACCATACATTTTACTGCCAAGGTCCCTGAGCAAAAAACATTCAGAGTAACATACCACTACACCACATCAGCTGCTTTGTAAAAGAGAGGAAGACTGAAACTTAAATGGCTATCATTTAGTGAATTCAGTTCTCACCATAGCTGTCAACCTCTTAGTACAAAACACCTGGACAAACCCAGTAATGAGGGAATACAGCCCTCAAACATATTCAGTGAATTCAGTTCTTGCCATAGCTGTCAACCTTAGCACAAAAACCTGGAAGAAGCCAATAATGGGGGAATACAGTCCCAAAAATAGGGACAAATTTAAAATATTCATCTTATAAACTTAGAAAATTGCTAGAAAAAAAGGTTGTGCTACTATGTATTCTGAAGAAATGCCGATCAATTTTACTGCTGACAGAACAAAAACAATTTTCAGCAGAGACGCAGGGATTAATACTGCAGACACGTCTTTGTAAAACGGCAGGGCACCAGAGCAAATCCACACAAACACAGGGAGGAGATACAGACTCCACACAGAAGCCACCCCAACCAAGAATCAAACCAGAAAACCTATAGCTGTGAGGCAACAATACTACCACTGCACCATTAAATATGCAAGGAATTGAACATTCAGAAACCTGAAGTCTGAAATTCAAATGCCTGTCAATTTTATTGCGGACAGAACAAAAACAATTTTCAGAAGAGACGCAGGGATTAATACTGCAGACACGTCTTTGTAAAATGGCAGGGCACCAGAGCAAATCCACACAAACACAGGGAGGAGATGCAGACTCCACACAGAAGCCACCCCAACCAAGAATCAAACCAGAAAACCTATAGCTGTGAGGCAACAATACTACCACTGCACCATCAAATATGCAAAGAATTAAACATTCAGAAACCTGAAGTCTGAAATTCAAATGCTTGTGAATTTTACTGCGGACAGAACAAAAACAATTTTCAGCAGAGACGCAGGGATTAATACTGCAGACACGTCTTTGTAAAATGGCAGGGCACCAGAGCAAATCCACACAAACACAGGGAGGAGATGCAGACTCCACACAGAAGCCACCCCAACCAAGAAACCTATAGCTGTGAGGCAACAATACTACCACTGCACCATCAAATATGCAAGGAATTAAACATTCAGAAACCTGAAGTCTGAAATTCAAATGCCTGTCAATTTTACTGTGGACAGAACAAAAACAATTTTCAGCAGAGACGCAGGGATTAATACTGCAGACACATCTTTGTAAAATGGCAGGGCACCAGAGCAAATCCACACAAACACAGGGAGGAGATGCAGACTCCACACAGAAGCCACCCCAACCAAGAATCAAACCAGAAAACCTATAGCTGTGAGGCAACAATACTACCACTGCACCATCAAATATGCAAGGAATTAAACATTCAGAAACCTGAAGTCTGAAATTCAAATAAATGCCTGTCAATTTTATTTAACATTTGTTAATCAGGACAGTCTGACTTGGAACAAAAAAACAATTTTCAGCAGAGGCCCAGGAAGAAATAATGCAGACATGTCTTTGTAACATGGGAGGACGACACAAAAGCAAACCCACACAAACACAGGGAGAAGATACAGACCCCCACATAGAAGGAACCCCAGCCAAGAATCAAACCTGAGAACCTGCAGCTGTGAGGCAACAATGCTACTACTACACCATCAAATATCAAGCATTGCAACATTTACAAACCACAGATATTATGAGGAACAGATCAGATCAAATATGAGGCAAAAATCTGCAATTTTTTTACAAATGATGGTGGGTAGGGAACTCAAGCTTTTAACACCTGCATACAGGGTACAGGGTTCAAGCCTGAGGGATTCCCTACCACACCACCATGAGCAACTGGGGCATTTACACACACACACACACACACACAAAAAATAAAAGCAAGTACCATACACAACTAAGCTTTCATTCTGAGGGGGCAGCAGTCCGATAGCACGGGCTGCCCCTGAGTAGACTTTTTTTGGCTTATTTTTATTAGTTATTGGTTATTCTAAATATTAATAGCTCTTTTATTGTCTACTGCATACTTTATTACTGTATTTTATATGTACTGGCACACTGCCTGCAGTGTTTTTTGCCTGAAAAGTTACTATATTTAAGATTGTATTTCGGGGCCTAGTTGTTTGTTAGAGGCTGTGTTCTCAGCTTATTTTCAAGGCCATCTTAGTTAGCAAAAACCATTCCCCACTACAGTGAGAGTGTAGTTTTTGTGGCCATTGCTGGTTGGGGTTGCCAGGTCTACGGCTTGGAGAAAGCACCTCATTGGTTCTTTTGAGATTTTTTTTAAAGTTGTTTCAGGTTTCAACTTTCTGTTACTTAAGAAGTTAACTTGAATGTTTTCTGCAATTCCAGACAGAGGTATTGGAGAAGGAGCACTGACTAAATCTCTTATCTGTGATATATAACAATAAGTATACTATTTGTTTGCTTAGTTTACTAGTTATTGGTTATTCTACATATTTATAGCACTTTTTTGTCTGCTGCATACTTTATTACTGTATTTTAGAGCTACTGGCTCACTGCCTGCAGTGTTTTCTACCTGAAAAGTTTCCATATTTAAGATTGTGTTTCTGTGCCTAGTTGTTTGTTAGAGGCTGTGTTCTCAGCTTATTTTCAAGGCCATCTTCGTTGGCAAAAACCATCCCCCACTACAGTGACAGTGTAGTGTTTGTGGTCACTGCTTGCTGAGGTTCCCAGGTCTGTGGCTTAGAGAAAGCACCTCATTGGCTCTTTTGAGATTTTATTTAAAGTTGTTTCATTTTTCAACTTTCTGTTACTTAAGAAGTTAACTTGAATGTTTTCTGCCATTCCACACAGAGCTATTGGAGAAGGAGCACTGACTAAATCTCTGATCTGTGATATATAACATTAAGTATACTGTTTTTTCACTTATTTTTTATTAATTATTGGTTACTATAGATATTTATAGCACTTTGATTGTCTGTTGCATACTTTAGTACAGTATTTTATAGCTATTGGCTCACTGCCTGTAGTGTTTTCTGCCTGAAAAGTTTCCATATTTAAGATTGTGCTTCTGGACCTAGTTGTATGTTAGAGGCTGTGTTGTAAACTTATTTTCAAGGCCATCATAGTAAGCAAAAAACAACCCCCACTAAAGTGAGAGTGTAGTGTTTGCGGTCATTGCTGGTTGGGGTTGTCAGTGTATGGCTTGTAAAAAGCACCTCATTGGTTCTTTTGAGATTTTTTTAAAAGTTGATTCAGGTTTCAACTTTCTATTACTTAAGAAGTTAATTTGAGTATTTTTTGCCATTCCACACAGATCTATTGGAGGAGCACTGACTAAAACTCTGATCTGTGATATATAACAATAAGTAGACTGTTTTTCCTTATTTTTACTATTTATTGATTATTCTAGGTATTCATTGCACTTTTCTTGTCTGCTGCATACTCTATTACTGTATTTTATAGATTTTGGCTCACTGCCTGTAGTGTTTTCTGCCTGAAAAATTTCCATATTTAAGATTGTGTTTCTGGGCCTAGTTCTTTGTTAGAGGCTGTGTTCTCAGCTCATTTTCAAGGCCATCTCATTTAGCAAAAATAATCCCCCACTACAGTGAGAGTGTAGTGTTTGTGATCATTGCTGTTTGGGGTTGCCAAGTCTACGTCTCGGAGTAAGCACCTCATTAGTTGTTTTAGGTTTCAATTTTCTGTTACTTAAGAAGTTAACGAGTGTTTTCTGCCATTCCACACAGACCTATTGGAGAAGGAACACTGACTAAAACTCTGATCTGTGATATATATAACAATAAGTAGACTTTTTTGGCTTATTTTTATTAGTTATTGGTTATTCTAAATATTAATAGTTCTTTTATTGTCTGCTGCATACTTTATTACTATATTTTATACCTATTGGCTCACTGCCTGTAGTGCTTTTTGCCTGAAAAATTACTATATTTAAGATTGTGTTTTGGGGCCTAGTTGTTTGTTAGAGGCTATGCTCTCAGTTTATTTTCAAGGCCATCTTAGTTAGCAAAAACTTTCACCAACTACAGTGAGAGTGTAGTGTTTTTGGTCATTGTTGGTTGGGGTTTTCAGGTCTATGGCTTGGAGAAAGCACCTCATGGGTTCTTTTGAGACTTTTTTAAAGTTGTTTCAGGTTTCAATTTTCTTTTACTTAAGAATTTAACTTGAGTGTTTTCTGCCATTCCACACAGAGCTATTGGAGAAGGAGCACTGACTAAAACTCTGATCTGTGATATATAACAATAAGTAGACTGTTTTTGTTTATTTTACTAGTTATTGGTTATTCTAGATATTTATAGCACTTTTATTGTCTGCTACATACTTTATTACAGTATTTTGTAGATATTGATTCACTGCCTGGATTGTTTTCTGCCTGAAAAGTTTCCATATTTAAGATGGTGTTTCTGGTGATAATTGTTTGTTAGAGGGTGTGTTCTCAGCTTATTTTCAATGCCATCTTTGTTAGCAAAACCATCCCCACTACAGTGAGAGTGTAGTGTTTGTTGTCATTGATTGCCAAGTCTACAGCTTGGAGAAAGCACCTCATTGGCTATTTTGAGATTTTTTTTAAAGTTGTTTCAGGTTTCAACTTTCTGTTTCGTAAAAAGTTAACTTGAGTGTTTTCTGCCATTCCACACAGAGCTATTGGAGAAGGAGCACTGACTAAAACTTAGATCTGTGATGTATAATAATAAGTAGACTGTTATTGTGCTTATTTTTACTAGTTATTGGATACTCTAGATATTTATAGCACTTTTATTGTCTGCTGCATACTTTATTACTGTATTTTATAGCTAATGGCTCACTGCCTGTAGTGTTTTCCGCATGAAAAGTTTCCATATTTAAGATTGTGTTTCTCGGCCTTATTTTATGTTAGAGGCTATGTTCTCAGCTTATTTTCAAGGTCATCTTAGTTAGCAAAAAACATCTCCCACTACAGTGAGAGTGTAGTGTTTGTGGTCATTCCTATTTGGGGTTGCCAGGTGTACGGCTCAGAGAAAGCACCTCATTTGTTGTTTTGGAAGTTTTTTTTAAAGTTGTTTCAGGTTTCAACTTTCTATTACTTTAGTTAACGAGTGTTTTCTGCCATTCCACACAGACCTATTGAAGAAGGAACACTGACTAAAACTCTGATCTGTGATATATAACAATAAGTAGACTTTTTTGGCTTATCTTTATTAGTTAGTGGTTATTCTAAATATTAATAGCTCTTTTATTGTCTGCTACATACTTTATTACTGTATTTTATATGTACTGGCACACTGCCTGTAGTGTTTTTTGCCTGAAGAGTTACTATATTTAAGATTGCATTTCGGGGCCTAGTTGTTTGTTAGAGGCTGTGTTCTCAGCTTATTTTTAAGGCCATCTTAGTTAGCAAAAACCGTCACCCACTACAGTGAGAGTGTAGTGTCTGTGGTCATTGCTGTTTGGGGTTGCCAGGTCTACGTCTCGGAGAAAGCACCTCATTAGTTGTTTTGGAAGTTTTTTTTTAAAGTTGTTTTAGGTTTCAATTTTCTGTTACTTAAGAAGTTAACGAGTGTTTTCTGCCATTCCACACAGACCTATTGGAGAAGGAACACTGACTAAAACTCTGATCTGTGATATATATAACAATAAGTAGACTTTTTTGGCTTATTTTTATTAGTTATTGGTTATTCTAAATATTAATAGTTCTTTTATTGTCTGATGCTCACTGTAGTGGGGGATGGTTTTTCCTAACTAAGATGGCCTTGAAAATAAGCTGAAAAAACAGCCTCTTACAAACAAATAGCCCCAGAAACACAATTTTAAATATGGAAACTTTTCATGCATAAAACACTACAGGCAGTGAGCCAAATAGCTATAAAATACAATACTAAAGTATGTATCAGACAATAAAGGTGCTATAAATATCAAGAAAAAACAATAACTAGTAAATATAAGCCAATAACAGTCTACCTATTGTTAGATATCATATATCAGAGTTTTAGTTAGTGCTCCTTCTCCAATAGCTCTGTGTGGTATGGCAGCAAACACTCAAGTAAACTTCTTAAGTAACAGAAAGTTGAAACCTGAAAAAACTTAAAAAAAAAATTCCAAAAGAACCAATGAGGTGCTTTCTCCAAGCCATAGAACTGGTAACCCCAACCAGCAATGACCGCAAACACTACACTCTCACTTTACTGGGGGATTTTTTTTTTTTGCTTACTACGATGGCCTTGAAAATGAGCTTAGAACGCAGCCTCTAATAAGCAACTATGCCCAGAAACACCATCTTAAATATGGAAACATTTCAGGCAGAAAACAATACAGGCAGTGAATCAATAGCTATAAAATACTGTAATAAAATATGCAGCAGACAATAAAAGTGCTATAAATATCTAGAATAACCAATAGCTAGGAAAATAAGCAAAAAATAGTCTACTTATTGTTATATATCACAGATCAGAGTTTTAGTCAGTGCTCCTTCTCCAATAGCTCTGTGTGGAATGGCAGAAAACACTCAGATTAACTTCTTAAGTAATAAAGATGAAACCTGAAACAAAAAAATCTCAAAAGAACCAATGAGGTGATTTCTCCAAACCATAGACCGGGCAACTCAACCAGCAATGACCACAAACACTATACTCTCACTGTAGTGGTTGACGGTTTATGCTAACTAAGATGGCCTTGAAAATAAGCTGAGAACACAGCCTCTAAAAAAACAACTAGGCCCAGAAACACAATAATAAAGATGGAAACTTTTCAGGCAGAAAACACTATAAGCAGTCAGCCAATAGATATATTATATCTACCTGTGGGAAATGGCAGAAACACTCAAGTTAACTTCTTAAGTAACAGAAAGTTGAAACCTGAAACAACTTTAAAAAAGTCTCAAAAGAATCAGTGAGATGCTTTCTCCAAGCAGAAGACCTGACAACCCCAAACGGCAATGACCACAAACACTACACTCTCACTGTAGTGGGGGATGTTTTTTGCTATCTAAGATGGCCTTGAAAATATGCGGAGAACACTGCCTCTAACAAACAACTAGGCCCAGAAACACAAACTTAAATACGGAAACTTTTCAGAAAGAAAACACTACAGACAGTGAACCAATAGCTATAAAATACAGTAATAAATTATGCATCAGACAATAAAAGTGCTATAAATATATAGAATAAACAATAACTAGTAAAAATAAGCAAAAAAGTATATTTATTGTTATATATCACAGATCAGAGTTTTAGTCAGTGCTCCTTCTCCAATAGCTCTGTAAGGAATGGCAGAAAACACTCAAGTTAACTTCTTAGGTAACAGAAAGGTGAAACCTGAAAAAACTTTAAAAAAACTTCCAAAAGAACCAATGAGGTGCTTTCTCCAAGCCATAGGCATGGCAACCCCAGCCAACAATGACCTCAAACACTACACTCTCACTCTAGTGGGGGATGTTTTTTGCTAACTAAGATGGCTTTGAAAATAAGCTGAGAACACAGCCTCTAACAAAATACTAGGCCCAGAAATACAATCTTAAATATGGAAACTGTTCAGACAGAAAACACTGGAGGCAGTGAGCCATTAGCTATAAAATCCAGTCCTAAAGTATGCAGCAGACAACAAAAGTGCAACAAATATCTAGAATAACCAGCAACTAGTAAAAATAAGCAGAAAACAGTCTACTTATTGCTATATATCTCAGATCAAAGTTTTAGTCAATGCTCCTTCTCCAACAGCTCTGTGTGGAGTGGAAGAAAACACTCAAATTAACTTCTTAAGTAACAAAGATGAAACCTGAAACAACTGTAAAAAAATCTCAAAAGAACCACTGAGGTGCTTTCTCCAAACTGTAGACCAGGCAACCCAACAAGCAATGACCACAAACACTACACTCTCACTGTAGTGGGGGATGTTTTTTGCTAACTAAGATGGCTTTCAATATAAGCTGAGAACACAGCCTCTAACAAACAACTAGACCCAGAAACACAATCTTAAAGATGGAAACATTTCAGGCAGAAAAAACTATAGGCAGTGAGCCAATAGATATAAAATACAGTAAGAAAGTATGCAGCAGACAATAAAAATGCTAAAATATCTAGAATAACCAATAACTAGTAAAAATAAGCAAAAAGTCTACTTATTGTTATATATCACAGATCAGAGTTTTAGTCAGTGCTCCTTCTCCAATAGCTCTGTGAGGAATGGCAGAAAACACTCAAGTTAACTTCTTAGGTAACAGAAAGGTGAAACCTGAAATAACTTTTAAAAAACTTCGAAAAGAACCAATGAGGTTTTTTCTCCGAGCCATAGACATGGCAACCCCAGCCAACAATGACCTCAAACACTACACTCTCACTCTAGTGGGGGATGGTTTTTGCTAACTAAGATGGCTTTGAAAATAAGCTGAGAACACAGCCTCTAACAAAATACTAGGCCCAGAAATACAATCTTAAATATGGAAACTGTTCAGACAGAAAACACTAGAGGCAGTGAGCCATTAGCTATAAAATCCAGTCATAAAGTATGCAGCAGACAACAAAAGTGCAACAAATATCTAGAATAACCAGTAACTAGTAAAAATAAGCACAAAACAGTCTACTTATTGCTATATATCTCAGAACAAAGTTTTAGTCAATGCTCCTTCTCCAACAGCTCTGTGTGGAATGGAAGAAAACCCTCACGTTAACTACTTAAGTAACAAAGATGAAACCTGAAACAACAGTAAAAAAATCTCAAAAGAACCGCTGAGGTGCTTTCTCCAAACTGTAAACCAGGCAACCCAACAAGCAATGACCACAAACACTTCACTCTCACTGTAGTGGGGGATGGTTTTTTCTAACTAAGATGGCTTTCAATATAAGCTGAGAACACAGCCTCTGACTCTCTGGCTGTAGTATTTTCTGCCTGAAAAGTTTCCATATTTAAGATTATGTTTCTGGGCCTAGTTGTTAGTTAGAGGCTCACTGCCTCTAGTGTTTTCTGTCTGAACAGTTTCCATATTTAAGATTGTATTTCTGGGCCTAGTATTTTGTTAGAGGCTGTGTTTTCAGCTGATTTTAAAGGCCATCTTAGTTAGCAAAAAAACATCCCCCACTACAGTGAGAGTGTAATGTTTGTGGTCCTTGCTGGTTGGGGTTGCCAGTTCTATGGCTTGGAGAAAGCACCTAATTGGTTCCTTTGAGATTTTTTAAAGCTGTTTCAGGTTTCAACTATCTGTTACCTAAGAAGTTAACTTGAGTGTTTTCTGCCATTCCACACAGAGCTATTGGAGAATGAGCACTGTCTAAAACTCTGATCTGTGATATATAACAATAAGTAGACTTTTTTTTGCTTATTTTTACTAGTTATTGGTTATTCTAGATATTTATAGAACTGTTATGTCCTGCTGCATACCTTATTACTCTATTTTATAGATATTGTCTCACTGCCTGTAGTGGTATCTGCCTGAAATGTTTCCATGTTTAAGATTGTTTTTCTGAGCCTAGTAATTTGTTAGAGGCTGTGTTCTCAGCTTATTTTCAAGGCCATCTTAGTTAGGAAAAAACATCCCCCACTACAGTGAGAGTGTAGTTTTTGTGGCCCTTGCTGTTTGGGGTTGCCAGGTCTATGGCTTGCAGAAAGCACCTCATTGGTTCTTTTGAGAATTTTTTAAAGTTGTTTCAGGTTTCAACTTTCTGTTACTTAAGAAGTTAACTTGAGTGTTTTCTGTCATTCCATAGAGAGCTATTGGAGAAGGAGCACTGACTAAAACTCTGATCTGTGATATATAACAATAAGTAGACTTTTTTGCTTATGTTTAATAGTTACTGGTTATTCTAGATATTTATAGCACTTTTAATGTCTGCTGCATACTATACTATACTATACTACTGTATTTCATAGCTATGAGCTCACTGCCTGTAGTGTTTTCTGCCTAAAAGTTTCCATATTTAAAATTGTGTTTCTGGGCCTAGTTGTTTGTTAGAAGCTGTGTTCTCAGCTTATTTTCAGGGCCATCTTAGCTAGCAAAACCCATAATCCACTAAAGTGAGAGTGTAGTGTTTGTGGTAATTGCTGGCTGGGGTTCATAGGTTCATATATTCATTGTAGGTACTAGGCTATCAGCCCAAGGGCGTACGTAAGCCTAGCCAGCAAGGTTCTATAGCTCACTCCACCCAATAAAGTTATTTTCCTGTGCCACTGTTGAGCAGAGGCACAGAAGTGATCCCCGGGGTGTATTTCTTATTTCCCATCCACTCATCAAGATTTTTCTTGAAGAGTGCTAATGAAGAACTTTGCTTGACATAGATGGGTAGCCTGTTCCAGAGTATAGGAAGTCTCTGGGACAGGAATCTATCCCTCCAGCTTGTCCTGTTTATTGTGGTGACAAGGTTTAGGTCCCTAGAGCATGTAGCTTGGAGGGATTGGGATTTCTTTAGATGTAGCATGTCCAGCAGCTCTGGGTTTGACATAGATTTATATGTTAGGCAGAGATCACCTCGGAGTAGGCAATATGCTATGGAGTAAAGCTGGAGTTATTTGAGGAAGTCAGTTAGGGCATTTGTTTGAGGCCAGTAATCCTCTTTGTGAGGATCTTCTGTGGCCTTTCCAGCTGCTGCAGATGTCTTGTGAGGTACATTCCAAAAGGGGCACTGTACTCTATAATGGGTCTAATGAGTGACGAGTAGAGGGGAACAATTACCTCTTTTTTCCTAGATGAGAACCCTTTTATGATGAGGTGTGCCTCATATAGAAGGACTTCCTGACTACTGTGGCAATGTGACTATCAAAGGAGAGACTACTGTCCACCAAGGTCCCAAGGTCTCTTATCACGCATTCGGTGTTAAGTAGATTGCTGCCTATGTAGTTGCCATATCTACGGCTTGGAGAAAGCCCCTTATTAGTTCTTTTGAGATTTTTTTAAAGTTGTTTCAGGTTTCAACTATCAGTTACTTAAGAAGTTAACTTGAGTGTTTTCTGCATTCCACATAGAGCTATTGGAGAAGGAGCACTGACTAAAACTCTGATCGGTGGTATATAACAATAAGCAGACTTTGTTGGCTTATTTTTACTAGTTATTGGTTATTCTAGATATTTATAGCACTTTTATTATCTGCTGCATACTTTATTACTGTATTTTATACCTATTGGCTCACTGCCTGTAATGTTTTCTGCCTGAAAAGTTTCAATATTTATGACTGTGTTTCTGGGCCTAGATTTTTGTTAGAGGCTGTGTACTCAGCTTATTTTCAAAGCCATCTTAGTTAGCAAAACCATCCCCACTAGTGTGAGAGTGTAGTGTTTGAGGTCATTGCTGGCTGTGGTTGCCATGTCTACGGCTTGGAGAAAGCACCTCATTGGTTCTTTTGGAAGTTTTTTAAAAGTTATTTCAGGTTTCAACTTTATTTTACTTAAGAAGTTAAATTGAATGTTTTCTACCATTCCACACAGAGCTATTGGAGAAGGAGCACTAACTAAAACTGTGATCTGTGATTCATAACATATATAACATTAAGAAGACTTTTTTGCTTATTTTTTTCTAGTTATTGGTTATTATAGATATTTATAGCACTTTTATTGTCTGCTGCATACTTTAATACTGTATTTTATAGCTACTGGCTCACTGCCTGTATTGTTTTCTGCCTGAAAAGTTTCCATATTTAAGATTGCCTTTCTGGGCCTAGTTGTTTGTTAGAGGCTGTGCTCTCAGCTTATTTTTAAGGCCATATTACTTATCAAAAATCATGCCCCACTACAGGGAGAATGTAGTGTTTGTGGTCATTGCTGGTTGGGGTTACCAGGTGTATGGTTTGGAGAAAGCACCTAACTGGTTATTTTGAGATTTTTTTAAAACTGTTTCAGGTTTCAACTTTCTGTTACCTAAGAAGTTAACTTGAGTGCTTTCTGCCATTCCACACAAAGCTATGGGAGAAGGAGCACTAACTAAAACTCTGATCTGTGATATATAACAATAAGTACACTGTTGTTTTGCTTATTTTTACTAGTTATTGGTTATTCCAGATATTTACAGCACTTTTATTGCCTGCTGCATACTTTATTACTGTATTTTATAGATATTGGCTCACTTACTGCAGTGTTTTCTGCCTGAATAGTTTCCATATTTAAGACTGTGTTTCTGGGCCTAGTTTTTTGTTAGAGGCTATATTCTCAGCTTATTGTCAAGGCCATCTTAGGAAAAAACTTCCCCCACTACAGTGAGAGTGTAGTGTTTGTGGCCATTGCTGTTTGGGGTTGCCAGGTCTACAGCTTGGAGAAAATACCTCATTGGTTCTTTTGAGATTTTTTTTATAGTTGTTTCAGGTTTTAACTTTCTGTTACTTAAGAAGTTAACTGTAGTGTTTGCTGCCATTCCACACAAAGCAATTGGAGAAGGAGCACTGACTAAAACTCTGATCTGTGATATATAGCAATAAGTAGACTGATGTTTTGCTTATTTTAACTAGTTATTGATTAATCTAGATATTTAAAGCACTTTTATTGTCTGCTGCATACTCTATTACTGTATTTTATAGCTATTGGTTCACAGCCTGTCGTGTTTTCTGGCTGAAACATTTCCATATTTAAGATTATTTTTTGGGGCCTAGTTGTTTGTTAGAGGCTGTGTTCTCAGCTTATTTTCAAGGCCATCTTAGTTAGCAAAAAACATCCCCCACTACGGTGAGAGTGTATTATTTGTGGTCCTTGCTGGTTGGGGTTGCCAGGTCTACAGCTTGGAAAAAGCACCTCATAGGTTCTTTTGAGATTTTTTTTTTTAAATTGTTTCAGGTTTCAACTTTCTGTTACTTAAGAAGTTAACTTGAGTGTTTTCTGCCATTCCACACAGAGCTATTGGAGAAGGAGCACTTACTAAAACTCTAATCATTGATATATAACAATAAATAGACTTTTTTGGCTTATTTTTACTAGTTATTGGTTATTCTCTATATTTATAGCACTTTCATTGTCTGTTGCATACTTTATAATTGTGTTTTATACCTATTGGCTCACTACTTGCAGTGTTTTCTGCCTGAATGGTTTCCATATTTAAGATTGTGTTTCTGGGCCTAGTTTTCTTTTTAGAGGCTGTGTTCTCAGCTTATTTTCAAGGCCATCTTAGCAAAAACCACCCCCCACTAAAGTGAGAATTTAGTATTTGTGGTCATTGTTTGTTGGGGTTGTCAGGTCTCTGGCTTGGAGAAAGCACCTAAATGGTTCTTTTGCGATTTTTTAAAAATGTTTCAGGTTTCAACTTTCTGTTACTTAAGAAGTTAACTTGAGTGTTTTCTGCCATTCCACACAGACCTATGGGAGAAGAAGCACTGACTAAAACTCTGACCTGTGATATATAACAATAAGTACACTGTTGTTTTGCTTATTTTTACTAGTTATTTGTTATTCTAGATATTTGTAACACTTTTATTGCCTGCTGCATACTTGATTACTGTATTTTATAGCTATTGGCTCCCTGCCTATAGTGTTTTCTGCCTGAAAAGTTTCATATTTAAGGTTGTGTTTCTGAGCCTAGTTGTCAGAGGCTGTTTTCTCAACTTATTTTCAAGGCCATCTTAGTTAGCAAACACTATCCCCCACTACAGTGAGAGTGTAGTGTTTGCGGTCATTGCTGGTTGTGGTTGCCATGTCTATGGTTTGGAGAACGCACCTCATTGGTTCTTTTGAGATTTTTTTAAAGTTGTTTCAAGTTTCATCTTTCTGTTACTTAAGAAGTAAACTTGAGTGTTTGCTGCCATTCCACACAGAGCTATTGGAGAAGGAGCACTGACGAAAACTCTGATCTGTGATATTTAACAATAAGTAGACTGTTTTTTGCTTATTTATACTAGTTATTGGTTATTATAGATATTTATAGCACTTTTTTGTCTGCTGCATACTTTATTACTGTATTTTATAGCTACTGGCTCACTGCCTGTAGGGTTTTCTGCCTGAAAAGTTTCCATATTTAAGTTTGTGTTTCTGAGCCGACTTTTTTGTTAGAGGCTGTGTTCTCAGCTTATTTTTAAGGCCATCTTAGTTAGGAAAAAACTTCCACCACTACAGTGAGTGTGTAGTGTTTGTGGCCATTGCTGTTTGTGGATGCCAGGTCTATGGCTTGGAGAAAGCACCTCATAGGTTCTTTTGAGATTTTTTTTAAAACTGTTTCAGGTTTCAACTTTCTGTTACTTAAGAACTTAACTTGAGTGTTTTCTGCCATTCCACACAGCTATTGGAGAAGGAGCACTGATTAAAACTCTTAACTGAGATATATAGCAATATGTAGACTGTTTTTGTGCCTATTTTTACTAGTTATTGGTTATTCTAGATATTTATAGCACTTTTATTGTCTGCTGCATACTTTATAATTGTGTTTTATACCTATTGGCTCACTACCTGTAGTGCTTTCTGCATGAATAGTTTCCATATTTAAGAATGAGTTTCTGGGCCTAGTTTTTTGTTAGAGGCTGTGTTCTCAGCTTATTTTCAAGGCCATCTTAGTTAGGAAAAAGCATCCCTCATTACAGTAAGAGTGTAGTTTTTGTGGCCATTGCTGTTTGGGGTTGCCTGGTCTACTGCTTGGAGAAAACACCTCATTGGTTCTTTTGAGATTTTTTCTAAAGTTGTTTCAGGTTTCAACTTTCTGTTACTTAAGACGTTAACTTGAGTGTTTTCTGCCTTTCCATACAGAGCTATTGGAGAAGGAGCACTGAATAAAACTCTGATCTGTGATATATAACAATAAGTAGACATCTGTTCTTATTTTTACTAGTTATTGGTTATTCTGCCTGTAGTGTTTTCTGCCTGAAAAGTTTCCATATTTAAGATTGTGTTTCTGGGCCTAGCTGTTTGTTAGAGGCTGTGTTCTCAGCTTATTTTCAAGGCCATCTTAGTTAGCAAAACCCCTAACCCACTAGAGTGAAAGTGTAGTGTTTGCGGGAATTGCTGGCTGAGGTTCATAGGTTTATAGATTCATAGGTAGGTACGAGGCTATCGGACAAGGGCCTATGTAAGCCTAGCCAGCGAGGTTCCACAGCTTACGCCACCCAAGAAAGTTATTTTCCTGTGCCACTGCTGAGCAGAGACACAGAAGTGATCCCCGGCATGTATTTCCTATTTCCCATCCACTCATTAAGATTTTTCTTCAAGAGTACTAATGAAGAACTTTACTTGACATAGATGGGTAGCTTGTTCCAGAGTATAGGAAGTCTGTGGGACAGGAATCTATCTCTCCAGCATGTCCTGTTTATTGTGGTGACAAGGTTTAGGTCCCTAGAGTGTGTAGCTCGGAGGGGTTGGGATTTCTTTTGGTGTAGCATGTCCAACAGCTCTGGGTTTGACATAGCTTTATATGTTAGGCAGAGATCACCTCGGAGTAGGCGATATGCTACGGAGTAAAACTGGAGTTTTTTGAGGAGGTCAGTGTAGGGCATTTGTTTGAGGCCAGTAATCCTCTTTGTGATGTACTTCTGTGGCCTTTCCAGCTGCTGCTGATGTCTTGTGAGGTACATTCCAAAAGGGGCGTTGTACTCTGTAATGGGTCTAATGAGTGACGAGTAGAGGGGAACAATGACCTATTTTTTCCTGGATGAGAACCCTTTTATGATGAGGTGTGCCATGTCAAAGGGCTTGCTGACTACTGTGGCGATGTGGCTATCAAAGGAGAGACTACTGTCCACCTGGGTCCAAGGTCACTTATCCTGCATTCGGTGTTAAGTAGATTGCTGCCTATGGGTTTGTCATATCTATGGCTTGGAAAAAGCCCCTTACTGGTTCTTTTGAGATTTGTTAAAGTTATTTCAGGTTTCAACTTTCTGTTACTTAAGAAGTTAACTTGATCGTTTTCTGCAATTCCACACAGAGCTATTGGAGAAGGTGCACTGACTAAAACTCTGATCTGAGATATATAACAATAAGTAGACCATTTTGTGCTTATTTTTACTAGTTATTGGTTATTCTAGATATTTGTAACACTTTTATTGCCTGCTGCATACTTTATTATTGTGTTTTATAGCTATTGGCTCGCTGCCTGTAGTGTTTTCTGCCTGAAAAGATTTAAGATTGTGTTTCTGGGCCTAGTTGTCAAAGACTGTGTTCTCAGCTTATTTTTAAGGCCATCTTGGTTAGCAAAAACTTCCCCCCTCTACAGTGAGAGTGTAGTGTTTGTAATCATTGCTGGTTGGGATTGCCATGTCTACGGTTTGGAGAAAGCACCTAATTGGTTCTTTTGAGATTTTTTTAAAGTTGTTTCAGGTTTCATCTTTCTGTTACTTAAGAAGTAAACTTGAGTATTTGCTGCCATTCCACACTGAGCTATTGGACAATGAGCACTGACTATAACTCTGATCTGTGATATATAAAAATAAGTGGACCTTTTTTTGCTTATTTATACATGTTATTGGTTATTCTAGACATTTATAGCACTTGTTTGTTTGCTGCATACTTTATTACTGTATTTTATAGCCATTGGCTCACTGCCTGTAGTGTTTTCTGCCTGAAAAGTTTTCATGTTTAAGACTCTTTTTCTGGGCCTAGTTGTTTGTTAGAGGCTGTGTTCTCAGCTTATTTTTAAATCCATCTTAGCAAAAACCATCCCCCACTACAGTGAGAGTATAGTGTTTGTGGTCATTGCTGGTTGGGGTTGCCAGGTCTACAGCTTGGAAAAAGCACCTCATTGGTTCTATTGAGATTTTTTTAAAGTTGTTTCAGGTTTCAACTTTCTGTTACTTAAGAAGTTAACTTGAGTGTTTTCTGCAATTCCACTCAGAGCTATTGGAGAAGGAGCACTGACTAAAACTCTGATCTGATATATATATATATACAAGAAAAAAGCAGACTGTTTTGTGCTTATTTTACTAGTTATTGGTTATTCTAAATATTTGTAAAACTTTTATTTCCTGCTGCATACTTTATTACTGTATTTTATAGATCTTGGCTCACTTCCTGTAGTGTTTTCTGCCTGAAAAGTTTCCATATTTAAGATTGTGTTTCTGGGCCTAGTTGTTTCTTAGAGGCTGTGTTCTCAGCTTATTTTCAAGGCCATATTAGTTAGCAAAAAACATCCCCCACTACAGTGAGAGTGTAGTGTTTGTGGTCATCGCTGGTTGGGGTTGCCAGGTGTACGGCTTGGAGAAAGCACTTCATTGGTTCTTTTGAGATTTTTTTTAAATTTTATTTATTTATTTATTTTATTTATTTTACATTTGTTGACCAGGCTAGTCTAGCTGGATATATGTCCATTTTCAGTAGAGGCCCGGGGAGATAAGCTCCAAACTTCAATTATAGTACATATCTACAGTAGTACATACATGAGATCGACTACATTAATAATGACTAAAGCAGTATTAGCTAAAAAGTGGTTACAGGTTTCTAGAGTATATAACATAAAATATTGACTAAACATAATACAATTTATCATGAGGCTGCATTTTAACTGTTCAGAAAGATTGATAGTAAAACACATAATATAATTCTAGATATAAGAAGGGGAAAAAAGGAAATTAGGACTGGAATAGAAGTTGAGTAAGAAAGTTCTAATCGAGAAGACTGGAACTTTTATGAGAGTATACTAATAGGTAAGGCTAGGTAGTAGAGGTAGAATGGTAGTTGAATTCTGATGAGATAGTTACTGAGCTGAGACAGTGAGGTAGAAACAGGTAGCTAGAGCATATAAGGTGGGGATGAAACAAGTAGTGAGAGCATGAAGGTTAGTCAGGTTTAGTACAGGGGCACATCCAATGTGTTTTAAGGAAGAGCTTAAGTTTATTTTTGAACAAGGAAACAGAGGGAAGTGTTGAAAGTTCAGTGGGGAGTAAGTTCCAGATTTTCCCAACAGTGTTAGTGAAGAGAGAGTCTCCATCCCTATTGTTTGATTTGATAATATTTATGAGGATTTTTTGTAAATATCTTAGGGATTTCAGGTTATTGTAGGGATGAATAAGGTTAGGTAGTATGGGTGTCTTAGCAGGTTGATAAAGAATTTTATGGGCAATGGTCAGTTGATTATATTTTAGCTGTTGCTGTAATTCAAGCCACCCTAGGTATTTTAGTTTAATACAGTGGTGTGTTTTAAAAGGGTTACCAGTGGCAAATCTGGCTATGTTGTTGTAGGAGTTTTCTAGTTTTTTAAGGTTATTTTTTGACAGGTTACTGAAAATGGGAGAGGCATAGAGTAGGGTAGAGATTAGATGAGTGCGGGTGATATTTATTCTAGTTGCAGGGGTGAGGAAGGGTTTGATCCTATATAGAGAGCCTATTTTTCTGTTAGTTGTTTTCAAAATATTATTAATATGAGTGTCAAAGTTAAGGTTGTTGTCTATGGTGATACCAGGCAGTTTGGTAGTAAGATCCTGGGATATAACAGTGCTATTACTGGAAGCTATAGTGAAGTCAATTGGTGGAGATTTATTGGTAGGTGTAAAAAGTAAAAGTTTAGTTTTTTGGGGATTTAGTATGAGACAGCGTTTTGTAAACCATAGTTCTACTGAGCTAAATAAGTTCTGTGTAAGGAAGTGAAGTTCAGATTCAGATGTGGCTGAGCATATAAGTGTAGAATCATCTGCGTATTGTATGCATGTAACTTGGGGAACTGCTTCATGAAGGTCATTGATGAATAAGGAAAATAGGAGTGGGCCTAGTATGGACCCTTGAGGGACACCAATATTAATGGGTAGTTGGGTAGAAAGAGTGGCATTCCAGAGCACAGCTTGATGTCTGTTATTTAAATAGGATAGGAACCATTTTATAGCTAGTGCATGAAGTGACATAGATTTCAGAATGTTTATGAGTATATTGGTATTTACCATGTCAAAGGCTTTGGACAGGTCAATGAAAAGTGCAGAGGAGAGCATGTTAAGGTTGCGGTTTTTGTTGATGGTGTCCATGAAGGAGAGGAGTGCAGTAGTAGTGCTGTAGGAAGGTCTGAAGCCATGTTGGGAGTTGGAGAGAAGGTTATTATGGAGAAGGTGGTCTAATAATTGCCTATGGATGCACTTTTCCATAACCTTAGATAAAGGGGAGAGTAGGGCTATGGGACGATAGTTGGAAAGGTCAGTGGAGTCTCCCTCTTTATGAAGGGGAATGATATGTGAGACTTTCCAAAGAATGGGGACGTATCCTTCAGTAATGCTTCTATTGATGAGAATGGAGATGGGGTAGGCAACAGATTTGGCTGCTAACTGTAAGTATTCTGCAGGTAGTTGGTCAGCAGAGTGAGTGCAAGGTTTAAGTTTTTGTAAAAGGGTGAGAATAAAAGCTGTAGGGACAGGCTGGAAGTGAAATGGAGGAGGTGGGTTAGATTCAGTCTTAGATGAGGTTGAATTTTGTGGAGAGAGTTGACTGGCTAGAGTTTGAATAGTTTTTGGTGAAAAAGGTATTAAAGGCATTGGCAGTTTGTTTGGGGTTGTTATGGTCAGAGCCTTGTGGGTTTGGTGTAATTGATTGACCGGGGTGTAATAGTTCATTAATGCTTGCCCAGAATTTTTGTGGTTTATTATGGTGGGATTGCTGTGAATGTAGGTATTAGTTTTGTTTATCAGACATAATGGCTTTTTTTGTTTCATTTCTCAATTGTTTAAAGTTTTGGAGGTCAATGGGGTTCTTAGTTAAGCGTGATCTGTGCCAGTATTTATTTCTGAGGTGGAGTTTTTGCTTAGTTTCCTTAGAAAGCCATGGAGCAGGTTTGGTTTTTATCCTAATAGAGCGGGTAGGAGCGTGTTGGTTAAGGATGGCTAGGAAATTAGCATTGAAGTAGTCGACAGCTTCATCAAGGGAAAGTTGTTTTAATGGGGACCAATTACAAGCCTTAAGTTCAGTTAAGAATAAATCGGGATTGAAGTTTTTCTTGGTTCTAATTGTTCAAAATATGGGTTTGGAATGTGGGTTGGTTTTAAGCCTAATAGCATAGGTTGGAAAGTGGTCACTTATATTATCTGGGAGGGTTCCAGAATTGTAGGTCTGGGGTTGATTATTGATTAGTATCCAGTCTAAGGTGCTTTCTTTCTTATTGGTTTTGTTAATTCTAGTGGGTGAGGTGATTATTTGTGTAAACCCATAGAGATTAATATGGGTAGTGGGGTAGTTATTGTTGCAACATTTCCAATCAATGTTGAAATCACCAAGAATGATGGTCTCTTGAGGGAGGTTTTGAGATAACCAACAGAGTATGTTTTCAATAGTAGTAATGTTATTGCCTGGAGGAACATAGATGCAGATAATATAGATAGATTTAACATAGTTTAGCTGAAGCTTAGTAATAAGTATTTCAGCGTTAGAGACATGGGGAGGATTTTGGTGGAAGGTTGTAATTTGAAAATCAGATTTAAATAAAACTGCTACTCCACCACCTTTCTTGGTTGCATGGTCGAGACGTAAGATGTTGTAACCAGGTGGGGTCATTTCATTGTCTGTAGCTGTGGGTTTTAACCAAGTTTCTGTTAGACGCAAAATATTAAAGGAGTAGAGTTCCAGGAGAGCCTGGAGTTGAGTAGTTTTGTTATTGATACTACGTGTGTTGAGGTGAGCTATTAGTAGTGAGTTGGATGTTTTTTCTAGTATATGGGTGGTAGAGGAGTTTGGGGTAATGAGTTGAGTAGTGGTGGAGGTGTTTGGTCCGGGATTTGGGTGAATGTCTCCATCCTTTAGGGGGAGGAGTAGAGTTAAATATGTAGTCTGAGTATATTTACTGAGAAGGAAAGGATGTCTTCTTGTATTTGGGAGGTAATATCTAATGTGGTTTGTCCTATGGTATTTGGGTGGTAGATAGCTGGGAGTGAAAGTTATATTGAAATGTTCAGTATGAGAGGGTAGAGAGGAAGTGGTCAATTGTTTGGTGGGGTACAGGATGTGTGACTGTGTTAGATGCGCATAGGAGGTTAGCAGGTATGCTAGAGTTAGAGTAGGGAGAAGTGTGAGTATGAGTAATCTTTGTAAGAGGAGTATGTTAGAAGGTTTAGTTATTGCCATTGTAGTTATAAAAGTATTACTAAACAGTAGATGTGAAGTAGTTGTTGTAAGGAAAAGGTTCAATGGTGGGAGGGATAGGAAGAGGTGGGGAAAAGTGTGGGAGAAATGGAGGAGAGTGGATAATGGGGATGAGATGGTTATTGGTGGAAAGGTGAGGTGGTGTGGTCTGATAGGTATAAGAGTAGGACCCCTGGGGGTGGGTGGGATATGAAGGTAGGGTGGGGAGCGGAGTGAGCCGGCAGGGCGAACGGAGCGGGTTGAGACAATTGGAGGAGAAACAGGAGAAGAAACAATCAGAAACACAGGTAACTATAGGTAAGTGAGGTAGGACGTGAGTAGGAGATGTTTAGAATGAAGCCAAAGGAATGAAAGTTAGAGGAGGGAAGAATACTGTTTCAGCACAAAGGTGAAGTAGGAAGATGAGCAGGTCAAGAACAGTACAGTATAGAACAGATTGCAGGGGTAGGATGGAAGAGAGGCAGTGTAAAAGGATGGAATGAGGATGAGGATAGATAATAGGAAGAAATATATTGCATTTACAGAGGTAGGACAGAGTAGAGGGGTGGTGAAAGGAATAATATAAGGGTGCCACCTAGTGGGCAGATCTAGTAAATGTAGGAAAGTGAGTGGGAGAGCTGATTAGAGAAGAATCAGAGTTTCAGGTTTCAACTTTCTCTTACCTAAGAAGTTATCTTGAGTGTTTTCTGCCATTCCACACAGAGCTATTACAGACGGAGCACTAACTGAAACTGTAATCTGTGATATATAACAATAAGTAGCCTGTTTTTGTGCTTATTTTTACTAGTTATTTGTTATTCTAGATATTTGTAAGACTTTTATTGCCTGCTGCATACTATTTTACTGTATGTTATAGCTATTGGCTCACTGTCTGTAGTGTTTTCTGCCTGAAAAGTTTCTATATTTAAGATTATGTTTCTGGACCTAGTTGTAAGAAGTTGTGTTCTCAGCTTATTTTCAAGGCTATCTTAGTTAGGAAAAAACACCCCCCACTACAGTGAGAGTGTAGTTTTTGTGGCCATTGCTGTTTGGGGTTGCCAGGTTTATGGCTTGGATAAAGCACCTCAATGGTTCTTTTGAGATTTTTTTAAAATTGTTTCAGGTTTCAACTTTGTGGTACTTAAGAAGTTAACTGGAGTGTTTTCTGCCATTCCACACAGAGCTATGGGAGAAGGAGCAGTGACTAAAACTCTGATCTGTGATATATAACAATAAGTAGACTTTTTAGTTTTATTTTTACTAGTTATTTGTTATTCTAGATATTTATAGCACGTTTCCTCTCTGCTGCATACTTTATTAATGTATTTTATAGCTATTGGCTTACTACCTGTAGTGTTTTCTGCCTGAATAGTGTCAATTTTTAAGACTGTGTTTCTGGGCCAAGTTGTTTGTTAAAGGCTGTGTTCTTAGCTTATTTTGAATGTGATCTTAGTTAGGAAAAAGCATCCCCCACTACAGTGAGAGTGTAGTGTTTGTGGTCATTGCTGTTTGGGTTGCCAGGTCTAAGGCTTGGAGAAAGCACCTCATTGGTTCTTTTGAGATTTTTCTTTAAAGTTGTTTCAGGTTTCAACTTTCTGTTACTTAATACGTTAACTTGAGTGTTTTCTGCAATTCCGCACAACTATTGGAGAAGGAGCACTGACTAAAACTTTGATCTGAGATATATAGCAATAAGACTGTTTTGTGCTTATTTTTACTAGTTACTGGTTATTTTAGATATTTATAGAACTTTTCTTGTTTGCTGCATATTGTATTACTGTATTTTATAGCTAATGGCTCACTGCCTGTAGAGATTTCTGTCTGAAAAGTTTCCATATTTAAGATTGTGTTTCTGGGACTAGTTGTTTGTTAGAGGCTGTGTTCATAGTTTATTTTCAAGGGCATCTTAGTTATCAAAAACTATCCCCCACTACAGTGAGAGTGTAGTGTTTGTGGTCATTGCTGGTTGGGGTTGCCAGGGCAATGGCTTGGAGAAAGCACCTCATTGGTTCTTTTGGAAGTTTTTTAAAAGTTGTTTCAGGTTTCAACTTTCTGTTACTTTAGAAGTTAACTTAGGTGTTTTCTGCCATTCCACACAGAGCTATTGAAGAAGGAGCACTGAATAAAACTCTGATCTGAGATATAAAACAATAAGTAGACTGCTTTTTGCTTTTTTACTAGTTATTGGTTATTCTAGATATTTATAGAACTTTTATTGTCTACTGCATACTTTATTATTGTATTTTTTAGCTATTGGCTCCCTCCCTGTAGTGTTTTCTGCTTGAAATTTTTCCATATTTAGAATTGTGTTTCTGGTGCTAGTTGTTTGTTAGAGCTGAGTTGTAAGCTTATTTTCAAGGCAATCCTAGTTAGCAAAAAACGTCCACCACTACAGTGAGAGTGTAGTGTTTCTGGTCATTGCTGTTTGGGGTTGCCAGGTCTATGGGTTCGAGAAAGCACCTCATTGCTTCATTTGAGATTTTTTTAAAGGTATTTCATGTTTCAACTTTCTGTTACTTAAGAAGTTAACTTGAGTGTTTGCTACCATTCCACACAGAGCTATTGGAGAAGGAGTACTACATAACAATAAGTAGACTGCTTTTTTTTGCTTATTTTTACTAATTATTGGTTATTCTTGCTATTTATAGCACTTTTGTCTGCTGCATACTTTATTATTGTATTTTATAGCTATTGGCTCACTGACTGTAGTGATTTCTGCCTGAAAAGTTTCCATATTTGAGATTGTGTTTCTGGTGCTAGTTGTTTGTTAGAGGCTGTATTCTCAGCTTAATTTCAAGGCCATCTTAGTTAGCAAAAACCATCCCCCACTACAGTGAGAGTGTAGTATTTGTGGTCATAGCTTGTTGGGATTGCCAGGTCTACAGCTTGGAGAAAGTACCTCTTTGGCTCCTGAGATTTTTTTTTAAAGTTGTTTCATTTTTCAACTTTCTGTTACTTAAGAAGTTAACTTGATTGTTTGCTGCCATTCCACACAGAGCTATTGGAGAAGGAGCACTGACTAAATCTCTGTTCTGTGATGTATAACATTAAGTAAATGTTTTTGCTTATTTTTACTAGTTATTGGTTATTCTAGATATTTATACCACTTTTATTGTCTATTGCATACTTTATTACTGTATTTTATAGCTATTGGCTCACTGCCTGTAGTGTTTTCTGCCTGAAACGTTTCCATATTTAAGATTGTTTTCCTTGACCTAGTAGTTTGTTAGAGGCTGTGTTCTCAGCTTATTTTAAAGCCTTCTTAGTTAGCAAAAACCATCCCCCACTACAGGGAGAGTGTAGTATTTGTGGTCATTGCTTGTTGGGGTTGCCAGGTCTACGGCTTGGAAAAAGCACCTCATTGGTTCTTTTGAGATTTTTTTAAAGTTTTTTTGGTTTCAACTTTCTGTTACTTAAGAAGTTAACTTGAGTGTTTACTGCCATTCCACACAGAGCTATTGGAGAAGGAGCACAAACTAAAACTCTAATCTGTGATATATAAAAATAAGTAGGCTGTTTTGTGCTTATTTTTACTAGTTATTGGTTATTCTAGATATTTACAGCACTTTTATTGCCTGCTGCATACTTTATTACTGTGTTTTATAGCTATTGGCTCACTTACTGTAGTGTTTTCTGCCTGAATAGTTTCCATATTTAAGATTGTGTTTCTGGGCCTAGTTTTTTGTTAGAGGCTGTATTCTCAGCTTATTTTCAAGGCCATCTTAGTTAGGAAAAAACTTCCCCCACTACAGTGAGAGTGTAGTGTTTGTGGCCATTGCTGTTTGGGGTTGCCAGGCCTACGGCTTGGAGAAAGTACCTCATTGGTTCTTTTGAGATTTTTTATAGTTGTTTTACGTTTTAACTTTCTGTTACTTAAGAAGTTAACTGTAGTGTTTGCTGCCATTCCACACAAAGCTATTGGAGAAGGAGCACTGACTAAAACTCTGACCTGTGATATATAACAATAAGTAGACTGATGTTTTGCTTACAACCTGTAAAAACAAAACAGGTCTTCCCCTGCACAGCGTGAGGCAGAAAAGAACTTTGCCCTTTTCGAGCGACTACTCTACTATTGCCCACAACCTGTAAAAACAAAACAAGTCATTATCTGGTCATTTTAGTATAGACTTTAAAGTAAATTATTATTTAAGGGTCCTCAGCACTAAATCGAATCTCCCTAGGCTTACCCAAGCAAAAAATCCAAGCTTATTTGCATATACTCCACTTAAACTACAGAACACACTCTAAAACTAAGGCAAACAGCTATAAAATTTTAAAAACAAGCTCCCAAAGCATAGGAATTGAACCTGATGTTTGTTTAGATGAGATTACTCACCTGCAAGTTAATTATTCATGAGTTACATCTTGAAACCTGGGCTCTAGTGGCTTAGTGTAAACCCCCACCCCCATTCTATCCCTGTTACAAAGGTTTGAAATAACCCTTGTCTGGTGCCTTTAATTTCAAATCCCTAGTGCTGTAGGACCTTGTTACCGGCCTCTACCTCCTGAGGTATGTATTAAGCTGTTATTCAGTGTTCCTAATAGACTGTTAAATGTATTTAAGTTGAATTGTGTGATTTAATAGTAACTGATGTAACTCTTTTTTGCTACATAGTTACATAATGCACTATTGAATGGCATGAATATTGTAGCTACTTGTTTCTTTAAAGCTAAGTTGTGTCTCTATAGCTAAATGTGTTTTGGTAACC
>NC_056740.1:512386111-512453735 GCF_019279795.1 Protopterus annectens | reverse complement strand
GTTCTACAGCTTACCCCTGAGCTGAATCTACAGACAATGTGCATGTGGCTGTACACACATGTTTGACATGGCTGTCCCTAATTTGCAATGGTGCCACACACCAGCACAGGTTAACAGTACACCAGCCTGATGTGTGGCATATGACCTTGTCAATCACATGTATTATGACATGTCTTCTACTGAAGTGTTGAATGACATGCATACATGTTTAACACAATGGTGTCCTTTCAAATATACAGTGAGGTAATGGTGTCCCAGTGCAGGGACATGTTATACTAACATGGACCTTCAGCTGATGCAATGTTGTCAGTCCACCCTGTGATATACAGTGACATACTGCATAGTGACCTGATGTACATAGCCATTGCAGGGCATCATGTGGCTTCACTATTGCTATACAGTGTGAGTTACAGACACAATTCATAGCCATGACTGTGTTCAGATACAATACATATCTAATTTGGAATGTGACCCATGTCACTGATGTGTATACAAATTAAACCCTAATGTGGACTGTGTGACACAGGTCACGGAAGGGTATACAGATGACCCCCCTGCACATCTGCAACCATATTGCTGATGCCTGGCAACTATGCCCAGACATGGCTAACTTAGCAGTACTCCATGTCCCACATGCCATCTGTGTACCTCACAAACATGAGGAGCAACCATGACAGTGATGTCTGACACCAGCAAGGTGAATGTACTGTATTCGTGGCCTGATGTGGTTGTATGTGTATGTTGTGCAACACATGTATGTATTTGGATACTGTATAGGTGAAAGCTTTCATGTCGTGACACACTCAAGATGTTCAAGACATGTTATGTGGTGTTTTGATGGCATGCCTACACAAGTTCTGCACAGGCCTGTATGATGTTTAGTGTGTCCCATCTACAATATCACCATTACACAAAGGCCATAGTTGTATTGTGTTGAGCCAATTTACAACAGGGTGTACACACATGTACATCCCTTCTACTGTGTGTGTTGCTTCATGTCTCTGGTTATCCTCCATGGCCATGTGTAAACATGTTTTGTCCAATGGTTGTGATGACATCTATTTCATATGTCAGTGTTGCCCCATATGATATACACCCATAGATGCCATATCCACTGAAGACAGGGTTATGCAGACAAAGGGTGGTATGTTTTGGATGTGAGATATCATGCTTTGCAGGATAGTTAACCAGTGCTGCAGTCAGTCCACAAAATGTCATGGACATGTCAGATAGTACATGACATTGTGCGACATTCATAGCAAGGGTATAATCCACAAGGGTGAATCCTGTGGGCTGTTCATACTCCAGCTCCAAAATATTTAGAGTGTGTGCACACATATGTTGTCTGTATAGTACTGTTTGTATTCCCCACATGTGTAATGCTGATCTGTAGTACATGTCCCTACAGTGAACCACACCTCCACCATTGTATCTACAGCTGTCCACACATCTGGCAATGACAGTTTGTAAGGTTTAGTGTATGTGTTTCATATAGTCTTCAATTATTCCACATGGGTAACCACTGTGATGCATTGCAGGTCTGACCTGTATATATTAACAGGACCACCATACATTAGTGTACGTGTGTTAAATGGCCACATGGCAGATAGCATGCAATTAATATGATCTGTGCATTATCAAGTCTGATAAATAATAACAATCTCACCTGCAACAGGCTGCTGTTGCTGCGAAACACCAGAGGTACCTAAATAGTTGTGTCACAGCAGTAAGATCATTATCCACATCTGTGTGATAGCTACAGGGTGCAATGTGCATGTTAGCACATAAGCCAGTACAATAGAGTATACTGTGGATTATGCACATCTGTGCATACATAGAGTAGCAAACTATAATATGTGGCATGTGTGCATACATGCCTTGCATATGATGTTATGTTAAATATTGTACAGTAACACATGCAACTATATTAAATATAGTTGTGTTATATGTGCAGTAGTGACTTACCAGGCAACTCCTGGCTTAGTGGTTGTGAGGCACCCACCTCCACAATATCAGCTAAAGCTTGTGGATGGAGTTCTGCAGGTGTCGCCAGGTTGGCCAGTAGCTCCTCAGTACATGTGATTAGGGGCTGGGTGAGTGGCCCCCCACATGTTGCAGCTTGTTCCCTGGCAATTGCATTTGCACGCTGTTTCACCAGTCTAATGAGTTCAGTGCAGTGTCGGTGCACCTGCTGATAGGTGTTATTGTGGCCGCCAACATCATTTACCCTCCTGAAAAGTTTCTCCCACTGGGCATCCCAGTGATGTGCATCCTGTGACACATGGCTGAAGAGTGTTTCATGGTTGTCAAGGAGGTATGGAATGAGGACCTCATCCTCCATGTGGGTGTATGGTGGCAGCCTGGCATTTGGAATGCATGGAAGACATAATGATGGAGACAGGTCACAGTAACTAGCAGAAGAATACAAAAGTACAGCTGCACATGCATGTGTATCACATTTATTATGATTACAAATATGTCTTTGGAAATCTGCATGACACTAACACCACTGACATGTTTAACTCACACACATTTGGCACTTACTGGTGATTTGATGTTTTCACCATATATGTGTGTGTCAAGTGATGACATTGCTCATACTCCATGTGGATGTTGTCTTGATGTGGGCATATCTGTTTGCCTGTATTGGTGTCTTTACCTATCAGCACATGCCTGGATGTGTTCACATTAATGCAAGAGACCTTAATGCTGTGTATATGTCACATATATAGTCATACACAGCCTTAAGAGACATGACCTGTGACCCTGCAGACTTGCTCATGGAAAGTTTTACATGTATGTGTTTTGCCATATACATCTACATGGCACTGTGCAGCAGTATAGCATCCTGCCATGTATTACCTGTGTTGCACATATGAAACACATGGGACAATGGCTAGCTTGATGGTATTTGCAGGGTTGGATATCAACTATAGCATGTATGGTCATAGTGAACTAGTAGGCCATATGCCCTGGGCCATTTATGAGCCTAGGCTGAAAGGTTACCTAGCTGTAGCCAAAAGGCAGGTAACTTTCAGTGGCCAGTTCAAGCAGTGCCACAGAACTGATCCACAGGGTTACTGATATATTTGCCATGCGGTCATCACACCATGTCTCAAAGAGGGGCAATGTGCAGCTTTGCTGGACAGGGATGCATAGTATGGCAGGAGTATGTAAAGTGTATGGGACAGGGATCTGTCAGGCATGTTATGATCCTTGTACTAGAAAGGTGGATGTCCATGAAGTATGTGTTTATTTGAAATCAGGATGTGTAAGTGTAGCATGTCCAACATCTCTGGGTTGGACATGGCTTTATTCAGGGTAGGCATCATGCTACATAGTGGATATAAGGTTTGGAAAGGCCGGTGTAGGCCATCTGAACATGGCCAATAACCCTTAAAGGAAATATGTGATCTATTAGTAGTCACTTGAGTGTTGAGTATGACTGAACTATGATCTCTATATTCATGGATGGCACCCTGTCATGATTAGAGGTGCCACTTATGACTACCTGACTGGTGGGGTGAAGTGACTATCAAAGAAAGACTACTGTCCAGCTGCATCCCATACACACACAGTTTCCATTATGTTGACCACTGTCTAGGTGGTAGTTCATGGGTACAGGGTTTTTAACATAGGGGATGATAATGCAATACTTAGCTGTGAGATTGTAGCATACGTCACACACCAGACATATGACCCACAAAGGCCCTTCTGTATGTTGCCCGCAGCATTCATTGAGTCAACTATTGCTCCTAGTTCATAGTCATTTGCAAACTTCAATAGGCAGATGTCTTCTGTGTCAGTCTGTGTGGTATAGATAACAATGAGGGGGAGTACCAGGAATGAACCTTATATTACTGTAGCTGGCACTGGTTTGATGTGTGTGTATTAGTTAGACGCCTTCTGTAGTATTGGTTCTGCCAGCAGTCCAGTTGCCAACCAATCCTGTGACATAGGAATATACACCTAGTTTACTGCGTGTAGCAGGACAACAGTATGGGTGATGGTGTCCTAAGACCTGGCAAGGTCATGATATGCTGTGTGAATCAACCTTACTGTCATCTACATCTGTACTGACTACATCAAATAAGTTGATCAAGGTTCATGGCCTTACAGACCAGACTCAGCAGGATAGTAGTGCACTATTTCCCATTATCAGTGGGGTATGATAACTGTTGCTGTGCACCATTCAGTGTGTACAGAGCCTGATATGAAGCTATAATTGAACACGATGTGTATGTGGAGAGTGAATTGTTCTAACATTTCTGTAAAATACACCCTGGGATGCTGACAGGTCCATTGCAAGCTGTATGTATGGCTTTAGAGAGTGCAGCTTGTACCTGCATAGTTGTTCTTACAGGGGCTCTGTAGTGTAGCTGGATATATAAATATGTGTACTTGTTGGAGGGGGAGGTGAGAGTGGGTTTAGGTTATCCAAGACCCTAGCTGGATGAACAAGTGCTATTTCTGTAGGTGCAGTACTTCTCATGCCATAGTGCTGTGAAGCACGGCAGGTCTTGTTGTTGCCATTACGATTCATGACACAGCTATAGAATGCTCTGTGGTTGGCCTCATAATATGTGGCTGATTAGTTTCACAGTAGCTTTGTGTGGTTTTATATGGTGTATCTACATCTTACTGAGGCTGACCAGGGATCACATCCACTCATGTGTGTTCACTCTTGCAACAGTTTCTACCTTCTGTGGTACAGTTTAAGGCAGGGTACCACCAGTTTGCCTTCCTGTTTGTGTTTGGTTGAATCTTGGTTCTGTTTCAATATCACAATCACTGCACTTATGTGAGTGCTTAAAGTGCACTTGTGTATGATTCAGTATTTGCACATGCATTGTCCATCTGCATGTGTGCCATGACAGTCACCACTTCGCTCTTAAGAAGCATAACATTGGCTTTGGATACTGACTATGTGTAGCATATTGTTAGCCCTGTTTGTGTGATTATGGTGATCCAGGTCATTGGGGATAATGAAATCCAACATGTATTGAGCACAGGTGTTGGTATATGAGGAGTCGTCCCAGTTCATAATGGGATAGTTGAGAGTAGCCATTATTAAGGTTTTCTGTCTCAAACCTAATATTCCCCATTACAGCACAATATGACATTTGGGAATTCTGAGGCATGGTGGGTGATCTGTAGCAAGGTGTAATTTGGATTCCACTTTGGCACAAAGGTAGTTGCTCAGCATAATGCATCTGAAGTTATGCAAGTGCAACTAGCATGGGGGTGTACATATCCTTCAGGAATATGGATGCACCTGTGGCCTGTGTATTCCAATAAAGGATAAAGGCCAAGAGATGAGGTATGTGTTATAACATGGTCATGCAGGGGTGCACTCCAGAGCATTGAACTGCACAGATATGTTCTCCATGTTAAGGATTGACGTACGTGTGTCCACATTGAGTTTCTGACATGCATCATTGAGTAGCGAGACCAGCAGTATATTGCTTGGCTGTCCCTGTTACAGCAGTGGACTTTCACTTGAACTTTGCATGATGAAGGCACTATAGGGGAAGCATGAACCCTAGCCAGTATCCAAATTCCCAGGGGTGACAGGTGCAGGCCCTGTCTGGCAAAGCATCATGGTCTGTCAGCCATGTTATCCCAGGCAGAGAGATACTGGATACCCTTTGAATTATGTCAGTACATTAGACAATTGTGGAATATAATCCTTTTGTTCCTGTACTGCAGTATCATTCTGGCCAATAGCAGAATGCTACCCAGGCCTTGGGACATACCTGCATGGGCTACAAGACCTGACAGTTCCTAATGTGTGCTTCCATGCAGTCCAGGCTACTGCATCACAGGTCCTGCAAAACAACATGGAATATGCCAGAGCCATGTTTATAGTTCAAAGGGTGGTCTGAGTGTATGGGTATGTGGCTAATCATGGCAGCTGACAGTATGTTTGCCCTCATATAGCTTTGTGTGTACCATAGTGCTAGAGTTTGCATTCACAAATGAGTACTGTTGGGCATGTTTCTGGCCATGTGTTCTGAGGAGTGGCACAATTTGGCAAACTATGTCATATAGTTTGTGTATTTTGTTGTCTGTCTATTCCAACTTCGGAGGTCTCTTGCTTGGCCATATACTTAGAAGCCTCTGTGAATGTGTATGATTTCTGGTGGTATGTGTGGGTGTCCTTACTGTGTCCTGGTAAGAGTATGTGTTGGTTGTGGTGATGAGATGCATGTGTTAAACTACACCTCATGACTGTCCAGTCCATTCATGGCTATAGACTGGACTGCCTTTCAACTTACCTCTGTAGCTGCATCCCAGACAATGTGTGGGGTGTGGTGTTAGGTGGGTTTGGCAGTGTACATGGCATAGAGATTACATTCCCCCAGGATGGCCACATACACAAAGCTGACATTAATAAACACCAGTAGCTGACTAGTGGACATGCCTGTATGAGCATTCAATACTACAAGTACCAAGTACTGTATTTAGTTTACTTATTGCTTATGAAGATGTTTTAGACAGTGATGCTCACAAGTAAATATTTGTGTTATGGGCGTGACAACACTGGCTATTACAGAAACATAGTAGCTAACTTTAGCAGCAATCCACATCTGAGGAACACATCACATCCTGATAGTTGATTACAGATGATGCATGTGTCAACAGGTCTGTATTCTTTTCTGGGTATATACTCACATATCCACCAGAACCATGAGCCCTGTTGGGCACGGACACCCACTCCCCAAACAGAGTCAAGTATCAGTACACTGAGCTGCCACTATCAACATGATCAGGATATAGTCAGATAGTGTAAGCCATCACCTATGAATCAGCTATTACACATGGGCAGCAGTCTCCAACATCTTACATGCCTACCGCAGATGTTACAGTGGAGTTAAAGATGATATGCAACTTGTTTCATTACCAGTACTGTGCACAACCTTACATGCAGTATTTGCAAGTGGCTGTTTAGTTGGCAATGAGAGGTTAGGCTACACAAACCTGAAAGTTCAACCAGTGTGTCTCTACTCTCAATATCCACTATATGTAGGTGTGCACATAGCCATTTTGCCCAGCTCTACACTCACTACACATTTGCATAACATGTACACATGCACAGCTATTATTGCTTGCAGACAATACTAGAGGTGGATATTACATGTCTTATGTGCATGGATAGTTAACCAGCTCTTCCAATTTTCTTTGCTATCATGCTGCTAAACTGTCAGATGAATACAATTCATATGTATCCTGTTATTGAGTATTGTAATTGCCAATAGACATAACTAATGTTTGCATAACATTACAGAAATGCTGTGTAAAATAGAATACAGATCTGCCTAGAATACTGTACATTACACAGTTATTGGCACAATATCCCGCAATGCAAATTGTATTTGCAAAGTAAGCCCACCTTTGACATGTTCATCTCACTAATACACCTATACATATGTCTACTGTTACAATATATCAACATATAATATCCCCTGTTATAGCACATACTTGTTGGACCAGCCCTGACATTGACAGTGGCTGGAAGAGAATTGGTGAATTCCAAGCCCATATATATCATCCCTTGTGGTGTATGAAGAGTTTGCTTGTGTTCTACAGCAGTACACACATAGAATACTACAAGCATTACTGCTGCTCAACAATACATCGCTACAAGATAGCTATTTCCACTATATGCATTGATTACACTGTAATTATTGCAGAACAGGTACTACATACACAGAAATACTAAATGTTATACATACCTTCTTGATAATTGGAGGTGTTATTGACTGTTATTTTAATCTTTTTCGGTTTGTGTTTAAATCTTCTGTTGGGTATTTTGTACTGTTCTGCAGGTATATACAGATGGTTTGAATGTGTGACAAGGCATCCTTTTATAGTTAGAGATCAGTAACATGTGCTATCCTGGTCACCAACTGGTGTTCCAAAGTAGTTAATTACATGCACATCAGCTGTGCAGCTACACCATTACCCACTACCATGGCAACAGTGGAGTATAATTTAGAACTCCACTTGGGCATTGTCCCTTTGCCTTACTTGTGAGAAAGATAGCCTGGAAGTGTTGTCTGAAATCTATTGCAACAGCTGTATGGAGACAAGCACAAATATATTTTGTGTAATGCCTAGAAGATGTGGTCTAAATGTGAGTACTGCTGTTATATTTCTGAACATTGCTACTTGTGCAGGGTTTGTCTGTACCTAATACTTCTGCGTATGTTTCAGTCTGGCCAGAATGTTTGACCAGCTCAAGACTGTATGGCTATGCATATCATGTTAGGGGGTTTACAGTGTGCTCACCAGACATTTTTAGTTTGGTGTAAATGTGTATCATACTGTGCTGATAATCAGTAATTGGTAAAACTTCCTAGTGTAATTACTTTTCATCCCTCTGAAGCAGTATTAGTTCAAACAAACCCTGTAACATCAGCAGCTATTCCATTGTATAACAGCAACTATTTCACATAGGGCCATATTAGTGTGGCTCTGTCCAGGTATGTCAAGGTTTCAGCAGATGACGTACAGTGGGTGAATAATTGGTTATGGCATGACAGTATGTATTGTTGTAATTAGTTTGGGTGTGGGGGAGATGGTGGGTGTACATAGTAGATGCAGATATGTAGGAACTGCTTTTATACATATTCTATATGTGTGTGGGGGTTCTTTCCCTATGTGGACACCTATCCCTTAGTGGACTAATACTATGGTAATTGCAGGCTGATTCATTAAGGCATTGTTAAATGCTTCTTGAATAGCATGCAGGTAATGTTAGTCCTTGAATCCTTTCGGCAATACATTGGAATGTAATAACGTTTTGCTAAATGAAAGATGTCTGTGTATTTCTGTCATGGATATTTGCAGTCATTTTAGTTGTCTTGGTGACTAACCCTATTTGGCTCATGTCCATAGAACATATTTGTAATAGTGTATTGGTATATACTCTTCATATGTTATTTGGGGGTGGCAGAATGTGTGACTGCTATGGTCCAAGTTATACTCAGATTTGAACACTTCAGATGCTGTATACACACATGTATGTATGTATGTGTATATATATATATATATATATATATATATATATATATATATATGTATATAGATATATAATATATATTATTGCATACATTTATATGTACCTCCATAGATGTGTAGATGTTTTTAAACTATCTATATATCTACATAGATGTATATCTCTATATATCGACATGTATCTATGTATCTCTCTCTCTCTCTCATATATATATGTGTGTGTGTGTGTGTGTGTACATCTGTATGTACATATATATATATATATATATATATATATATATATATATATATATATATATATTTTTTTTTTTTTTATACAGAGCATACACCTTTCATTGGGTACATGGCGGTTTGTCCTATTTCCACACAATTCTCTCTTTTGTATTTTAACCTGTCTGAATACACAACTGGCTTAGGTACATCTCAAGTAGCTTAGTGGTAAGTTACTTTGAGCATGATGTACATGGTTGCGGGTTGTAATCCTGAAAGTGGTTGCTATTTTACCTCTCAGAGCAGGCACTGGTAGGGAAAGTGTGATTAACGCACATTTAAACAGTTGCAAGCATGTTTGCCTGTGGTCTGCGTGACGGTAAGCAAAGGTTACACTTGTGTAGTTCTTATCCATTTAACCGTGTTTAAGTGCCGCTTACCATTGTGCAAACCCATGCAGAACCACTTACAACTGCTTAAAAGTGCCTTAATCAACCTGAATCTAACAGCCCTTATTCTGGCCCTCAAAATAAACAGCCCTTGCACCCGGGACCATGAACAACACAGTCACTGACTTTACCACTAAAGCATCTGAGATATGTACAAATGTTATGGTGTTTAGAATATACATTTTACTATGGGCATTCCTCACTACTGAAAACAAATGTGACAGTCAGTTGGTGTACATATGTGTGATACATGTTAATGTTCGTATGTATGAGGAATTAAGTGTTGCAATGTGACCTGACAGGGTGTATTAGGAATGCGAATGGTTCTTGTTTTGTTTCCTTTTTTTATTGTCTCCATAGTCCATGTATACCCCTCCAGTTCACTTATTGAACATCCAACCCAGGCTCTCCTTGATGCATAATTTCATTACCCATCATTCCTTCCCCACCCCAATCTCCACATACACAACAACCATCCCTTCTATGATGAATTAAGTTAATATTAATAGTTATAATATCAAAGCTGCATGTGTTTTGTGTACACTTCACTTCCTTTGGATTGCTTCTATGTCACAAAGTGTGTTCATAGATGTTTATATATATGGCTGTAGATGTAACTGTATATATATATATATATATATATATATATATATATATATATATATATATATATATACATATATATAAATATATATATATATATATATATATATATATATATATATATATATATATATATATATATATATATATATATCTAGTATTAATTTTTAACAGTTATACATATGTAGACTTGTATATGTTAATTCACAAACTACAGTACATTACAATGTACTGTACATATGTACACAAAGTGACTGTCCGATTTGTGGTCAGTACTGTGGAATGGCTATAATAAAAGGTGTAGTTTAAAAACCATGAAACATGCATACAAGCTCAGATGGCTTAGTGGTAAGTCCCATGACTGGTGTGCATGGTCCAGGGCTCAAGACCTGCAATGCTTTAAAAATGTTTTTTACTCCAGAATAAGGCTCATTTAAGCAGTTGTAAGCATGTTTAAAAGTGTTTGTGCGACATTAAAGCAGCATTTAGACACAGTTAAATGAAATTTAAAAATGTATAACCTGTGTGCGCAAACACGGCCACATCTGCTAACTACTCAGGATATATATATTTCAGTGAAGTAACATCTCACTATGTGCTTACATAACATTACAATCTCTGTTGACTGTACTCTCCAGCACACATGGGTTTATATGGGTGCTTCAAATGTTTATTATACAGACGATTACTACCTATATATGCAAGCTGTGGTTAAGGTATACTTTTTAACATGAAAAACATCTCTGACTTTATTGGGATTTGAACCACAAATGCACAGATACTATGCAAATGCTGTAACCATTACAATATTGACATTAACATTGCTTCTGCCTGATTCCTGTTTAGATGATTTATATGTGTAAGCTAGGCTAAGCAAAGGGCGGAGGTGCCCAAACCCACTGAGCTTCACCATTAGGCATAGCCCCTCACTGACACACTTCATGAAAAACCTTGATGTGTGAATGGGTAACAGAATATACACCCCTGGGATCATGTGTCCCAGAACCATACAGCCAGGGGGGAGGGGGAGCCCCTCCAGTTTTATAGCTGCAAGACCTGTTGGGGAAATTGAATGGTATTGATTTTTCATGTTAACATGCCCTTTTTAGACCACTAAGTGCCCCTATCACCCTCTGCCACCCCAGTCTTCAACAGCTTCCGGCAACTCTGCCTGGAATCACTTCATTGGCTATGCTTGACAGAGGCTCAGGTACTTCATCAATGGTGCGGAGAAAGCCAACACACTGTAGTCATGCTTCTAAATGCCCTTGGGCAGATAGCCTACTACCTATCTGTGAACCTCTAAATTGCAGGACATCACAGAAATAATATGAGAATAAACAGAGCTTTCAGGTCACAATATACAGCGAGAAATCACCATGTAGTCAGAATACAGTTAAGTACAGCAAGAAAATACAGAACACTGATACTTAATCACTCCAAAAGCCTATCTTGGAAACTAGAAGACTTGTATCAGTTTAAGGCTTTCTATTGCTTACCAGTAGGTTACCTACAGGAAAGATGAGAAACAAGCAGAGATGGGAAACATGCATGCAACAATACCATACCGGCTTGTATGTGTCAGCCTTAGGCTTTCGAATACTGGCCAAGACTCTTGGTGCCCCATGGTGCCTTTTCTAGGCAAGGCTCAAAGGTGAATCCCCCCTCTGTAAACAGCACAATAGCAAAATCAGTGAGGGTTATGCTGCTCAACGGCAGGAGTTATAATCACAAAATGCACGCACTCACAGCACTCTTCAGTATGGACAGCGTCAATACCTGTGCAGTAACTGAAACCTGTTTTAAGGCTCCTGAAAGCACACCAGCACTACCGGACTACAATACATACCACACATTTCAGCCACAGAACATGGACTGACACAGACATGGAGGAGGTGTATCCATATTCATCAGGGATACCTACACCTCCAGGTTAGTGGGGCAGCATGATACCTCTGAGATCATCCATGTGCAGCTAACATCAGCCACAACTGCAATGTGGCCTGCTACATATCACCTTCCATGACCCAGGACCACCACTCCACCTACCTAGAGACAGTGGAAAACATGACAGTCCTACCGAACACCCTGGTATTGGTTGATTTCAACTACCCTACCATTACCTGGGAAACTTACTCAAGTACTCAATTCCAGGCCCAGCACTTCCTGGAATTTATCAGCTCAAATGCCCTGCATCAGATGGTAAACTAACCAGAGGTGGAAACATACTAGAAGTGGTAATCACCAACTTGGGCGACAGGTGCATCACAGCAGAGGTAAATCAGTCACTGGTTAGATCTGACTATGAACTATTCACAGATGATTTCCACACCCAACCATCTACCCCACCCAAGGAAACCACAGTGAAAACCTTTCCTACAGCTAATTTCACACTACTAAAGACAGAGGTGGGAAGTTTCACAGCCCCCACTCTAAGGAAAAACACTGCTCAAGATACAGAAAGATTTAGAAATGCACTATATAAGCACCTACAAGGATGTATGGATCGTGCCATCACTGGTAAACCAAGACTCGTTCCTCCATGACAAGGACACCAGTCTGGTGGACTCCTGCAATAAACAGGCTATACAACAGAAGTAGGACAGTAGTCCAGTAAACAGAAAATCCCAAGAAGGACAGACACCCATGACCAGTATTAGTAAGAAACTTAGGTCCCTCATGAAATCATCCAAGGCTAACTTTAACAGGAAAATAGGCAAGGATTTGAAAGATAACCACAAAGCCTTTTTTTGGCTATGTCAAGCATCTAAGTGGTAACACACAGATTTGCACTGTGCTGGTCCAATATAGCACAAAATGTACTGAACCTACTGATATCGCCAACATCCTTGCAGATACATTTGGTGAAAGCTTCACCCTCTAAAGAACCCACAACAATACCAGAAAGTACAGTATCCCAGACATCAGAGACACACAGGTGGAAATAGCCCTCTCAAATGGCAAAACACAGCATCAATGGGGGCAGATGGTGTCCCAGACTGTGTCTTGCAAACACTACAAGATGAACTAACTCCCCACTTAATTAAGCTTTTCAACCTCAGCGTCTACACAGGCTACATGCCCATACAATGGCACATAGCAACAGTTATTCTACTCCACCAAGGTGGAAACACAACTGACCATGGTAACTATCACCCCATAAACCTGACTAGCCTAGTCTGCAAAGCTATGGACCGAATCCTCATGGCACTCATTAACAAAGACATTGGTAACCACCAATCACTTGACCCAAACCAGTTCAGCTTGGTGGAATGAAGATCATGCCTACTGAACCTGTTTGACATCTTACAGACAGTCACCAAAGCATTAGATGAGGGGAGAGGTGGTTCACACATACTACCTGGACCTCGCCAGGCTTTTGACACCATTCCCCACTCAGGTATTATTGATAAATTCACCAGCCAGTACATAAACACATACATCACAGGATGGGTTGCCAACAGGCTTACACACAGAACCCACATGGTAAGACTAGCAGCCTCCAGGTCCAACTCTTAACCATTCACAACTGGTGTCCCACAGAACTCAGTCCTGGGACCCCTGCTGTTTAACATATACTTCTCAGAGGTACAGGCAAACACAGAAGGACTATGGAAGATCATGTTTGGCAATGACTGCAAACTGGGAGCCATAACTGACAGTCCAGCTGACACAGACATCCTTCAAAGGGCCTCACAGAGACCGACACATGGTGTCAAAGTCATGGCCTCAAGCTATGTACCACAAACTGCATGGTCATTCTATTTGGAGAAAACTAAACACCCACATATTAACACATAAGTGGCAGCCACCTTAATACGGACAAGGTAATAGGGGATCTGGGGACCAAGGTAGATAGTGATCTCTCCTTTGACAATCATATCTCCAAGGTAGTTAGGACATCCTTCTATGTAGGCTATCTGTTTACTAAAGGGTTCGCATCGAGACATACTGAGGTTATAGTGCCCCTTTATTCATTACTCATCAGTTCCATCATAGAGTATAATAACCCATTTGGGATGTACCTCAGAAGACACTTCCGACAGCTGGAAGGACCATGAATGTACCTCGCCAAGAGGATTACTGGCCTCAAACATATGTCCTATGCAGCCAGACTGAATAAACTTCTGCTTTACTCAATGGCATCTCGTTTACTCAAAGATGATCTCTGCTGGCCTACAAAGCCATGTCCAACTCAATCTTACTGGATATGCTCCACCTGTGAGAATCCATGTCACAGTGAGCCACACACTGTAGTGAGCTAAACCTTGCCACAACAATAACTAGAACATGCTGGAGGGACAGATTCCTGTCACAGAAACTCCCCATGCTTTGGAACAACATCCCTAATTACATTATACAGCGCCCCTCACTAACACTCTTCAAGAGAAACCTTGAAGAGTGGATGGGGTACAGTAGATACACCCTAGGGATCCTGCCATTGGCTCCGCTCCACAGAAGGACAGTTAATTAATCAATGGGGTGGCAAAAGCTGACACATTTTGGCTAGGCTTATGAATGCCCTCGGGCAGTTAGCCAAGTACCTACCTATGAACCTATACATACAGTATCAGCACATGCTGATAGCTTAATTTACTGTTCAGGTGTTGACTTACCTTGTGCCAATAGCAGTTGTGTGTGCAATAGTTGAGGACTGCCTCTGTTGGATGCACACAGTAGACTGCCTATACATGACAATTTACAGGTAGTATTGTGTGTGTGCCATCCATTTTTACTGTGTGTGCAGGTGGAGAAAGGTGTCAGTCCCTAGGTGCCAACACTGTCAGTGTGTGTGTGCTATATGTTCTCTCCTTGCCAAGGCATGGGCATACTGGGCATGCCTCTGTCTGCCTACTGGGGCTGGCTCAGGGTGTTCATGGTCTGAGTACCTCTGTGCCTGTAGGGCCCTTGGCAATGGTGGTGGGCTGTGAGGGCCTTCACCATTCTGTCCCTGCAGCAGCTGTTTCCACAGGATCATATTGTGTAGCATGGCACATACTAAGAAGATGTGGGCACACGTGCCTGGAGAGTACTGCAAGGCTCCACCAGATATGTCCAAGCATCCCAAACACATGCTGTATGATGATTCTGGTTTGGGCATGTGCCTCATTATGGTGTTCTTGCATGGGTGTGCATGCATTTCTGATTGGAGTCATCATCCATGGTTCCAGTGCATAGCCAGCATCCCCCATCAGGTGGCCATATGGGATGTCCCCCCTGGTAAATACCTAATACAGCTGTGAGGCATGCCAGATGTGTGAGTCGTGATAGCTTCCAGGGCTGCCAGCACAGACATCCATGATAATGCCCTGGGCATTGCACATGACCTGGAAATTGATGGAGGGGTATCCCTTGTGGTTTATGTAGCACCTACCTTGCTCACCGGGTGGTGACTTGATGTGTATGTGCATGCAGTCTATTGCACCCAGTACCTCTGGGTATTCTGCCACATGGTGGAAGAGAAGCATATTGCTGGCCAACTCCTCCTGCATTTGGGGGAAGTATATGTCCTCATTGGCCTTGCGGTAACATGGCATCCAAGAACTGGTGAAGTACCATGGATGCTGATGCCTGTGAGATCCCTATGATATCCCCAGTTGGCCTTTGAAAGGTACCTGTGGCTAGTATTGTCAGGCTTACACATACCTTTGTATCCACTGGGATGGGTTCCCCTCTGTTTGTTCTGGTTTTGAGGCATGGCCGTCACAGCTCCACAAGTTGCTGTAGGGTGTCCCTGTCCACCCTGTAATGCTCTACTATCTCCAGATCATGAAGCTCCTGGTAGGTTACCCTGGGTCTGAACACTCTTCTCCTCCTCTGGTGCCTGAGGTGGTTGTCAGCATCATCCTCGATACCACCTTCAGTCTCCAACACTTGCTGGTGGATCAATGCTATGGCAGCCCCTAACATGTACATATTAAAAGTTCCCCGTATGTATGCACCGATGGTGCAGAGTGTATGGGAATGCACAAGTGTGTGTGAGGTGCTTCCACACTTTATATTTTTGTGCTATGGATGCTGATGTCATTGGCTGTGTATGAGCAATTCCAGCTGCAGGGTATCTTAATTATGGGTTTTACAGTGAGTACTGCAAGTGTGGGGCCTGTAGTGTGAAGTTATGCTTGCCTGCCTTGTTTAATCTGTTGCCCGTTAATTCACTTTTAAACCTAGATCCTCTCCCATTGTCAGACATGCATCCACATGCCAACTTTCTTGTTTTGTACTTTCCCTACCCAGTCATGTGTTGCAAAATGTGTTTTGTAGTTGATATAATGCAAATCTGCTTTGTTCTCCTATGACACTTTACTGTTTTCTTTGCAGTACAGCCCCTCCCCTTTCCTGTTCTGCTGGTTGCTGCTTGCAGCCTTGTTAGCTGTTGTCAATGGCCCACTGTAGGTTCCTAGGTGTTAATTAGTCATTTGTACTCCAATTTCCCTGCTGCAGCATTTCCTTAATCTTTTCCTATATCCTTCCTGTTTCAGCTCCAGTGCGCGCCGCGCAAACCCATTTACCAAGTTTAAGCGCTTTTTAATCTTCGTTCACATGCATACTCGGTTACCTTGTGTGCTCGCAGCTAAGCAAAGCTAAAGCTAGTTCAACACACCCCTTTCCTGCAGCTTTGCTTAGCTATGGGCAAACCGGATTAGCGATGCTCCAATGTGCTTACAGCAAAGGTGACACACCCCTCTCTTGATGTCATCTTTATCTCATGGGCACACCTCGGTGTTATAACGCTACATTGTGAGGTGCATCCTTACACCAGCGGGGAATCCATAATTCCACTCATTTGCATGGAATTGCCTACTAATTCCTAGATACCGCTCATAACACTGACACAGCCCCTTAGCAACCCTTGCACCATGGTGTGGTGTAACATGCCTGCCATTGACTATTATGGATAAATCATGATATGTGTTACATTGCAGTTTTATTCTATATTTTTCTATTTTCCTTGTGATCCCATTTGCACACTGCTACCCTACGCTTAAACTCCGCGATAGTGCGAAAAAAAATATTAAATGTTATTTTTATATTTTGTACATGTTTTGTTTTATGCCAATGGCTATATATTTAGCCATTGGTATATATTAACAATATAATGCATGTGTTTTTGCTGTCATGGCTCCAATTTTATGTTTGCAAAAATGTAAACCGTTTTTTTACGGTTTACATTTCTGCATGCTTACACTATGCCTGCACCGCTTCCTGGATCACTAAATACCTTCATTTGCATGCTACACTGCTGCAAATGGGGTAATTAGCATACAGGTGCCGGGAGCTGTGCTGGCGTAGTGTACACAGGTAGTGCACGTGGAAACAGCTTGTACCTGGATCGCTCGCCGGCCATATTTGGTGTTGGAATGCCAACGCTACGCCTGCACCTGGCACAAGCTTCATGAATCCTAGGGACTATATTGGGAAGCTGTATCCCATACATTCCTTACTATTATATTCTAATTTTGAGACTACACTACCTCAGGAAAGCTGTATCTCATACATTCCTTAGTATTATATTCTAATTCTGAGATTAGACTACCTCAGGAAATCTGTATGTCATACATTCCTTACTATTATATTCTAATACTGCTATAACACTACCTCAGGGAAGCTGTATCTCATACATTCCTTACTATTATATTCAAATTCTGACATCACACTACCTCGGGGAAGCTGTATCTCATACATTCTTTACTATTATATTATAATTCTGTCATCATACTAACTCAGAGAAGCTGTATCTCATACATTCCTTACTATTATATTCTAATTGTGAGACTACCCTACCTTGGGGAAGCTCTATCTCATACATTTCTTACTATTATATTCTAATTTTGAGACTACACTACCTTGGGGAAGCTGTATCTTATACATTCTTTACTATTATATTCTAGTTCTGAGATCATACTACCTTGGGGAGGCTGTGCCTCATACATTCCTTACTATTATATTCTAATTCTGATATCACACTACCTAAGGGAAGCTGTGTCTCATACATTCCTTACTATTATAGTCTGTTTATGACATCATGCTTATCCCCTCTTCCCTGCAGTACTGCAGTCTTAAAGATGGAATGTAGGAGCAATGAAGTATTGGAATGCAACAACACCTCATGCCCTGCAGGTGGTGCAGAGACCTTGCCCTTCTTCAGAAACATTGGTTTTCAAGTATTATAGTTATTATAATCCATGCCATTTAGTAGTTACCCAACACATTTTGATTTTCCTGAAAGTTAGATCTGGTTGTCACAGTGCTTAATATTAAAACATGAATAAATAATAATGATAGACTATCATCAATTTTTAAAATCGCCTTTTTAGTACAATTCAGCTACCTTGATAAATTCCAAGTTCAGTTTAATAAGCAGGGGAAGTAATTTAAACATCCAAGATATTATTTGCTTCTTTCAGCTATTTAACTGGGCACAAAAAAAGAGATAACAACCCAACCTGAGGCTAGGACAGTTCCCAAATATTTTACCAATGCCAAGGCAATGGTCATATATTTTAGAAAAGCTACCAAGCCTTGTAATATAAAATAGCTCACATTTGCTGCTAGTATGTTTGATAAAAAAAACAATAAATGAAGGTAATGGTACCAGATAATATTCCACTGGTTATCTGCCAAGGAAGATGGCAGAGTTTTTCAATCAGCCCTTGCACATACTTATTTTATTTATTTGCACATGTTTTCCATCAAACTCCAGCTGAACAAAAAAATCCTTTTAGTGGACGCCTGGAGAGAAAAGCTCTATTAAAATATCAATAAAATTTAACAAATAGTTGACACAAAACAATAATGCAAATAATTACAATAAGATTGAACAAATTATCAAAACTAAATGGAGGATGACATTAAGGATATACAAATTAATTAAATTTAGGAGGCATGTGGCAGAGCAAATTTTCAGTATGCAACTACAGGCAGTGACACTTCAAAGACAGAGGTATTAACTATAACAGTTGAGAAACTGATGATAAGTACAGCTGTTTGAGATTCAACAGGTGATAATGCAGAGTAACACAGCCAAGATTCTTTTACGTGGAGTTGGTGATGTGTTTTGACTCATTGGTTTTTCTCTGTTATTCGCAGTGGAAAGGACATTTGTTCAACTATTTTAAGACATAATTAAAACAAAGGACATTGCCCTATGAGTTATGTGATTTGATGCTAAGATGTAGAGGGTATCAAAAGAGAAAAGATCTTCATTAGGTATGCATTTCTTAAGGAAGAACAATTTCTGGAATGATAAAAGATGTTATGAACAACTTTCAACTGACAGAAGGAAAAGTAGTTTGCTACTTCCACTCATTCCCGGTATTTTACTGCCTGCGGGTGATTGTGTCTTGGTTGGAGTTTGGCGACAACTCTGGCTACTTTATTATAGTGTTTCTCTAGTTTTTGTAGTTCATATGATAAATGTTTAGTGGATGGGAAGATGGCATGCATCAGGATTGGCAGCAAGTAAGCAGTTGCCCTTCTACTGCTGCTTCCCATGAAAGGTTTACAGGACAGGAGGCCAAATTGCTGGTGTTTTTTTCTTAACAGTGCTATGAAACTGGTTATCAGCTTTGGGCTTGTAGTCTATTATGATCCTCAGAAGTTTCGTACATGTAACAATTTTGATGGTAGTGTTGTAGCTGAGGTGACAATGAAATGGGTGGTTCTCTTTGAATGCATATATCTTTTTTTGGCGTGAACAGTAATAATTTAGTTTTGAGTGGATCATTTAGTGTTTCAGTGTTAATGGAGGTCTCTTGGGTTAGACTTTGTAGTCCCTTTGGGGAGTAGATGAGGTTTGAGTCTTCAGCCTACTAGATGATGGTGCCTGGCTTACTGCCCAAGTGTATATCATCGATGCAAGAGATAAACAGAAGTTGGGCTAGATCTGACCATTACGAGACACCAAATGACACTTTCAGAAAAGTGAAGAACTGATCTGGCCACTTTTCAGAATGTGATCTGTTTATCTAGAAGCTGCAAATCCAGTTAATGGCAATTACATACAGCCCTAGATGATCTCATTTATCTAGGAGAATTTGGTGTAAGATAGTAACAAAATGTTTGCAAAGGTCTAGAAATGTTGTAGAGACCAATATGCTTGCATTTCAGGCAAGATTTATAGTGTTTAGAAAACTGAGTAGACTTGGTTTGTGCTACATAAGGGCCTAAAACTATGATGTGTTGGTGATAGTTGTTTAGAGTCTGTAGAGGTATTTGAGTAACTGAGGTGCATACTGTATATTATTTGGAATAAGCAAGATTTCCAAAGTCCATAAAAGGTGCATGAAAAATTAAAAAAAAAAATAGAAAAACTCTGTCCTCTGATATGTCTCCTTGGCTCAACCTAATCAGTTTTCAGAGCACATTTAGAGCCTTCACAGAAAATCTCTATAAGGACATAGCAGTATTTCTATACTGGAGGTAGATTCATGAGATTTGTTTGACTGAGAATGAAAGACTGAATAGGTCATTGGTCAAAGTTTTTGGCTTTGCAACTTTGGAAATAATTATATTACGTTTCAAGCATGTGGGAGTTCATCATCTGCATGTAAGGTGCTGAACAGGATCTACTCTCAGTATAAACAAACAAACAAACAAACAAACAAAATTAACCTGTGTCCATCTGTTTTCTTTTTTCAGTCTACAGATCTCACTGGTCTTCAGTGAGTACCCTTTTGGTGTAATGATCTCTATCTGAATGTGAAGAGTAGGCATTCTTAGAAGAGTCCATAATTCTGTCTTAGGATATGGAAGCTAGACAGTATAGCTATGCTTCAGTTAAGACCCAGTAGTCATACGCTTCTGCTTCAATATTCAGCTGGAGTTAATATTCTTTTATATACTAACTGCTTTGTCATTATAAATCAATTAATATTATGAAGTGAAGCCTTACTTCCAAGTTCCCTGGTGAAAATGGGTTATAAGCAGATGGAATGTCATAGTTAATAAACATCCTGCAATCTTCTGCTTGTATACTTACTGACTTCATCCATATACTGTATGAAACACCATCCTATCAATATATACAGTAATAAATCATAAACAATATTTGAGAATAGTTGGCAAAATGCAATAAAAACACAACCAAGAAAATAAAAAAAAACAATCGCACTGGACCCACAGATATTTTTTTCAAATAAATAGAACTACCTTTGAAAAAATAAACTTTAATAATTATGATTGAGCGCTTTTGGCCATATTAGTTGGACTTCATCAGAATCAAACAAAATAAAAACAGTCAAAACATATATAACCATACCAATTAAATAATTAAGTCAATTAAAAACAATCAATTAAGAAGGTTAGTCTGACTAAGCAAAAAAATTGTTAAAAACACATCATATAAAGAATTGTGAATACTCTTGTAATATAAATAAAAATATATTGATTAAATGTAATTTAAAAACATTTATATTAATATTAATAGTTGTTAGACCTCATTTTTAAAACAGGATGTAAGTTTATATAATCATTGATACCAGGGGGGTGGTTGGCAACTTGATTTGCCATTTTATTTCTCTTACTTCTAGGAAGGTTTTAAAGTCACCACCTTTGTGATTAACTCTTACATGTTCAAGCAGTCCAAACTTAAAAGTAGAACATGTGGGATTACTGGAAAGATGTTTAAATATAGCATTGTTGTTGTTTCTCCTACTTATTTGTTACAAGTGCTTGTAAATCCTATAGTTTAATTCGCTTTAAGTTTTAGCTATGTAGAAGCCTGGGAAGTCACAACACTTAGCTAAATAAACCACACCTTAAGTTTGACAGCTCCCTCTGACAAATGTTATTTTATATTTCAGTTTGTTTTCAAGGCATAGAGAATTAACTTCTAAAATATGGGGACACTGTTTACAAGCACCACACTTATAGCTCCCTATTCTGCTAGTAGTTTTCATCAATCTATTATTTTTACAATTCTCAAAGGACTGTTTAAAATTTTGTGAAGTCTTGTAAACAAAAAGAGGAGAAGGCCCTAAAGTTTCATATATGTCAGAAATACTTATAAGTAATCTCCTTTTGTTTATAAAACTATTCCTTACTTCTTTAGCCTGGGGGCCATATTCTAAAATAAATGCTCTCTCAAAAGAAGTGGGACCCTGAACAGCATTTCTAGATAACAACCCGGTACCTAAAAGGGGTAAAAACATATTAACAATTGTCTCTAATTCTACCTTTATGTCCTCAAAGTCAGAGGTCATTCTTGCTGCCTTGATCAATTGGCCCTTCACAATACTTTTTTTTTCTAGCAAAATAGGTGGCTACTAGAATATTCTAAGTAAGAGTTACTGAAAGTAGGCTTTCTATATATTTTAGACTTAAAACTCTATCCTGCATTAAAAATAGTTGTATCTAAATATTTTTTTCTGAACTATAATTACAAGTAAACTATAAAACTTCAGTTGAATTATTAATGTATATTTAAAAAAAATATCAATTTCTTGCATAGACCCTTCCCATACAATGCATTTATCATCAAGATACCTTACATTTAATTTAATAAATTTACTGTTGTTACTTTCCAGAATAACATTATTTTCCCATACTAATAAAACCAAATTGGCATAAATGGGAGCAAATGGTGCTTCCATTGCCAAACCTTTAATCAGTTTAAAATATTCCCCCTTAAAGAAAATAAAATTATTATCCAAAACCTAGCTCATAAAATCATAAAGTAGGTTTATAATATGTATATCTAAAAATGTAAACCTATCATACTTCTAAGAAAAAGTCCAAATCCTGTTCTTTTGGAATGCAAGAAAATAAGTCTACTATGTCAGTTGTGAGAAAAATTGTATCCTTAGTTCACAAATCTTTTTTTATTTAACCCCAAAAGTCCCAGGAGTCTATAATCAGATGATCTACCTTACCATATACAGGTTTCAACCACTTTTCAACAAAAAGTCCTAAAGGGTAGGTCTTCAAATTACAACCTGAGACAATGGACGTAAATGGAGGATTACTCAAATCCTTGTGTATTTTAGGTATACCAAAGATTGTGGCAATCGCAGAATAATTGACTTTAAGAAATTTGAATAATTTCTGCAAAATTATTTTATCCAACAAATATTCATCTAAAAGGCTGTCAATACAGGAAGATTAGTGAAGGTGTCCCTTAATAACTCAAATATAGCTTGTGTATAGTGAACGAAATCAAACAGCAGAACCCCTCTTACCTTGTTGGGCTTCATGATATGAATTGAGGGATCATCCCTCAATTTATTAAATAAATGAGGTTTGGGACAAACCAATTTGTCCAAGATCCTCCTTTTGGGGGGAGAGGGAGAGAAAGGGGAGTTGAATTCTGGGAATGGGGAGGGGGGTTGTGTATAATATTAAGTCAGGTTAGCTGGGTATTAGATGTTAAGGCATTAATTGGCTTGGGGAGTTAGGGAAAGTGAGTTAGGTTTGGGGAGGGGTTTAGTTTTTATATTACTGAAGCAGGGAAGTGGTGTCACATTCAGGCATGAGTTGGTGACCCTCCCTCCCTCCTGTTTTTTTTCCTTTCATGTCACTTTATTTATTGACATTTAAGAGGGGGTTATTAGAAAGAGAAAAGGGACAGGATTGCCCTCTTCTGTCCCCCCTCTAGGTGATGGTGTTGATGGCTTGGAGTTTGGGGATCAAGTGAGTTGATGGATGCTGCCTGATAGTAATAAGTGAGCTTATTTGGACACTGCTTATTTAGTAGGGGTGAGCAGGTACACTGCCCATTTAAGGTTTTTGTTAGGGTGAGTAAGTATGCTGTCCTGATGGATGATGTGGACAGGGTGAGTGGGTACGCTGCCCTGATGGATGTCTCAGACAGGGTGAATGGGTATGCTGCCCTAATGTTGCTAGGAAGAATATGAAGACTTCAGTTAACTGTTGTTTTATGTCAATAAAGTTAATAATTGGTTGTATTAATTGTATTAATAAAGGTTGTCAACTGTCTTTTGGTGTTAGTGTGAGTCAGTTAAAAGGGGGGGGCTGGATAATAACATCTCTTCTTTAGTTAAATTATTACAAAAAATCTTCTTTTATTAATTTCTCCTTGTAAATTATAAATATCTTCTATTTTCTAACATAGCTAACACTGGGTTCATAGGTACTTCTTTTCATCAGATGTTTGTGATTTGTCTCTAAAGATGAATCATTACTTTGACCTTTGTTTTTGTGAAAAAGAGCTAGATTGAATTTCCTAAAATATATTGTGTCAACTAAATTAAAATTCCTTGAGGGGACAAACTTTAAACCTTTAGAAAAAAATATAAACATGTTCCTCAGTGATCACATTATTAGTATAACTATATATATATATATTAAAATCCTTGAATGTGAATAAAACCTTGTTCTTATTTACTATCTGGGGGATCTGGGTCTGCTCAACTTCCAGTCATTTCTCTGGTAAGGCAGGTAATCTACCTGCCTTGAGTCTAAATATTTGTGATGTTGCCCTTTCTTTCTTTGCCTGTTCTTTCTCCAAAAAAAGTTTTTTTGTCCATCCCTCTGTTGAGATTTATCAGGATCTGAACAGTTCCTTCTATTCTGAACTTTCTGTTCTAAAATAGCTGGAAAGCATAAGCATCATGTTTGGTGTACTGCTCTAAGTCTCTCTAATTTCTTCATCTTTCTCTCATACAATCTGGTACATTTACTTTCAACTGATGAAAATTTTTGCAATAAATCTCATCCCACTGATCAAATATGAGGTCTTTCTTAATATCAATGTTCAATTTTTCAGTATTGACTAATAATTGACTAGTATTCATATAATTGTACTTAATTATCTTACACATAATTTCAAAACCAAAATTGTTGAATATTTCACAAAAATCATTCACTATTCACTGCCATTTCATTATAGTCCAAACCTAAAGGAAATTTGTAAATTCTCAAACCTTTAGGTACAACCTTACATTGAATGCACCTAAACAAATAAGCATTTTCTAGTTGTCTAGTTGCAACTGCTTGACTTTGTAAAGCGTTTTCTCAAACAAAAGAATCAAGTCTTTAAAACATTAATATTTGCATACAAAATCATATTAACAGTTAGACAACTCCTGTACCCCATATGAACTAATAGTACTTCAAAAGATATAATTTACGTTCAGCTCATAAATTATTAACTGTAATGTAGAACCTTATACAACAAATCAATAACAGCTGTGTGTATTGCTAAGGGATATTGGAAGAGCATGGTATTATAAACAAAGAAATGTTACTAGAATGGCATTACATTTCTATTGTAACAGAAGTGGAAAGATAACACTACTATTATATTTCTGAAAGTTCCTATAGAAAATGTAGTTTCTTTATTCATGTGGTTAATGTTAATTAATAGGTCTTGATCCACCAGAAGATGTGATTAGAGATTGGCAATTGAAAATCTGCCATGGTTCCTGTTATGATAATATTTTATTTTTCTTAGAGATATGTATTTTATGTCTTTTTTATAATGCTTTAAGTACATTAATCGTTATATCACCTAAACTAATATTCCTAACATAGTTACTGTTGAGCACACATTTACAGTTAATAATGGATATAAAAATCATTATCAAAATGGAACAAAATTCAAACTGCAAGATTAGATTGTAAAGTCAAATGCCTGTATGGTAACTAGACAGAAGCCCTGTGGATCTGCATTTGTCTGAAAGGTCTCCTCCCTTAGTCAATCTGCTGCAATTTGATCACCATCCTTAGAGTTCACTGATTATATTAACTTTGCAGAAATGTGGGTGAAGCTTTCTTGATGAGAGTGTGATGGTCACCTCTCTTTACTGAAAAAGTCCAGGTTTAAAAACAGCATTGATCCCAATTGCTTCTGAACTGTAGTTTTTAATGGTACAGTTTCTGACAAAAATGTTCATAGACTCCTCACCTGGAACTAGGCTATGACTTGCTTAAAGAAAATAAACAAAACAGTACTTGTGTTTCATTGTATTTGCATTATCTCTATATTGCTAATGTATTTCCTATCTTCAATTTAAATTCTACAATTTATGTGAGCAGTCAGTCGCATTGATGTCATACCCAGCTTCTGCTACACATTAAAGTGTGCACATCACGTACTGTAGCCATGTTAGTTATAATGAGGTCAGACAAAGTGAAGGATAGAAGCAGACAGTATGGAAAAGGGACACAGACTTTTGGGAGTCATACAAAACTGCTTCTAAAAATGTAGATTATAGGATATTTTAAGGAAGTGACATTTGTCATCTTGCTTTAACAAAATCAAAGCAATAATGGCAGTGTTCTTAACAATAAAAAGTGGTTTCAAAATAAAAAACTGAAAATATCCACAAACCAGGTAACCAAAGGGAGGAAGAACAGCAAAGTCCTCTATAGAAAACACTCCTTTATTGAATAAAACCACAATAGTTAAGCACTTTAATCCCTCTCATAGGGACTTCTTCAGAACAATTCCATCAAGATTTCCCAGCATTCATATACATCTAACAATAAACCAATTAATACATATCAATTGCAATATTTAAAATTTACATTAATAATTAAAATAAACATACCCTTGTACTATTACTATATACATATATATTACACATTAATGTTATTAAACTGTGTAACCTTGTTGAATAATAATTTTACCCCAAAATATGATTAATTTTTAAAAAAAAATTTAAATTCACCATTTTATTTATACCTGGAAACCTAGTGGCATCCAGAGGAAGTTGCCGTTTTAATTCACATATGTCTAAAAACTCATTTAGTGCATTTGTAGCAAAACAGTCATCAACAAATGATTCATTACTTTTGTTACCATTTATAAGGTTAATGGCAGCATCCATCATCTCTTCCGCTGATAGGGAGTATTATACAAGCTTTTTCGTCTTGCTCCATGCACTGCATAATCCCTGTTGATGTCATTTTCCCCATAATTGTAACTGCCCTTTTACTATAGATTTCTTTTAAAAATCAGGGTACCAACTATTAAACTCCAAATATGAATTAGAAAAAGTAGTTTTTCTGTATATCCTTGAAACCAGAGTATAAGAGTTGCATCAAAAATTACTCTAGATTTTTGGATGATATGTTTTTGATTTGGATTGGGACAAGATATTCTCTAATGCAGTTTTTGGATTATATTAATGACATTTTGAGTTGTTTTCAATTCACCCATGAATATAGTCAAACACAAATAATGTATTTGGATGTGGAGTTAAAGATAAACAAAAACTTTGGCTTCAAGAATATACAGAAAACTCACTTTTTCAAATTCATATTTAGAGTTTAATAGTTGGCACCCTGATTTTCAAAATAAACCTATAGTAAAAGGGCAGTTAGTTCATGCTGCAAAAATGACTTGCCTCAATAATGAATTTATGGAAGAGGTGAATTTCATATTAGATATGTTTAAGAAAAGAAATTATCGAACAGAAATGTTAACTGCTATTAGGGAAGAGGTTATTACTAAACAAAAAAAATGGCTTTTATTTACTTATATTAAATTCTTTAGATACAACAGCTATGGTAGAAGTAAAAAAGTCTGATACAGAGAATAATGTGTATGCACATTCAAGTTTTATTACTACCTATAATAAGGATGCCCACAGGGAATGTCAACTAATAGAAAAAAAAATGGGGAATTACTGTCAGCGGACAAAAATATGTCAAAATATTTTATACAAAAAACAAAGTTTGTTTTCAGGAGAGACAGATGTTTCAAGGACATTTTGGAACAGGGGAGCAGGTTAAGTAACTGTGGTGTGGTTGTAAAGGCTGGGAACTTTAAATGTGGGATGTGCTCCCAGTGCTCCCATATACTTATTGCAGGCAATATTTTTAAACTAAATGGTAAGAAAATATTCATAAGAGGTCATTATAATTGTCAAACCAAGTATGTAGTTTATATTGCAAAATGTTCCCTGTGTCTGGCATTCTACATAGGGGAAACTTTTAGATGGTTTAGGAACAGGATTTATGAGCATCTATTAGACATAAGGCATGGTAAGAATACAAATGCTTTGAGTAGGCATCTTATGGAAAATATAGGCCATTCATTTAAATGTTTAATTATACAACAAGTTAAAGTGGATCAACAAGGGGGGGGCACTAAATGAGTTTTAGAGGTATGTGAATTAAAATAGCAACTTACTATGGATGCCACTAGGTTTCCAGGTATAAATGAAATGGTGAATTTAAATTGTTTTTTAAAAATGAATCATATTTTGGGTTAACATTATTATTCAACAAGGTTGCACAGTTTAATAAAGTTAATGTATAATATATATGTATATAGTAATAGTACAAGGGTATGTTTCTTTTAATTGTCAATAATGTGAATTTTAAATAATGCAATTAATAGGTATTAATTGGTTTATTGTTAGATGTATATGAATGCTGGGAAATCTTGATGGGATTGTTCTGAAGAAGTCCCCATGTGAGGGATGAAAGTGCTTAACTATTGTGGTTTTGTTCAATAGATGGTTTTCTATAGAGGACCTTGCTATTCTTCCTACCTTTGGTTACCTGGGTTGTGGATATTTTCAGTGGATTGTGCTGCATAGAGAAGTTTGGACAGTGTGGTCTTATGGAAAACAGCAATGTTAATTCCAACAGTGACATTATGGAGTTGCTGAACAAAATTAACCAGCAACTCTCCCAACATTCGATACAAATTTAGAATCTCTTGGATATACAGAATGTCAGCACAATTCAGGCAGCAGTTTGGGGCTTCCTTTAACACAACCCACCCAAGCATCGAGAACTTATAATGGTAATGAAGAGGGAGTGGAATTGATGGTGTAAATCAGCCTTTTCTTTCTTGAAGAAATAACAATTACAACTTTAATACAGTGAATATGGAGCCCGTTAAGAGGGTGCAAACCCACTCATTATCAGAAAGACTGAGTGCTTTTGAAAAAACTATGCTATCGTTTAAGAAAGTACAGTTGGAGCATGGATACCTGCAGAGGAATTTGGAACGTGAGCAGGTTCCACGTGGTTTACGTTTGTGGAGTTACCCAAATGGAGTAGAGGGGAATCCCAACTTCATAAAGGAACTACATGTAGTGTTTGATAAAGCAGGCTTTGATATTCTCAAGTTAATAATAAAATATAACAAAAAACTGGAAGCTATGACTGTGGAATTGGACCTCCAAAATGCAATGATCCAGTCAAACTTATTGTTCGAACAGTACAGAACAAACTATGATAATTCATTCAGGCAAATAGAAAATGTGTGTAAAAACATTTTCACTCATAAAATGAATGAAATAAAAAGAGACACTACTGAATATGCAAAAGGGAAGGCATATCCAGTATTACTAAATTGCCATAGTAACGCAGACGCCCCTTCCAATCAGAGTGAACTTAGAGATGACAGGATGAGGTCATCAAGTACTGAAAGGGTTAACACCCCTTTAGACCAAGGAACAAAGCACTTACAGAGGCTGAATAACAGGGGGCCTTGTTTAAACAATCAGACCTACAATTATGGGGAAATCAACATCAACAGGGATTATGCAGTGCATGAAGCAAGACGAAAAAGCTTGTATGATGCTTCCTATCAGCGGAAGAGATGATGGATGCTGCCATTAGCCTTATAGATGGTAATGAAAGTAATGAATCATTTTTGACGACTGTTTTGCTACAAATGAATCGGACACATAAACAGTTTATTAACTGAAAGTAATGAGCCTATGCAGTCTATAACAGTATTTAGTGATGTTGTTGATATGTATTCAAGTGAAAATAACATTCATTGCATTGATATGGATGCTGACATGGGTGCATCAAAGAATGTAAGTAGAAATGACATGTTTGTGAATGAAGTTATGGTATTATACAACTTAGATGCTGATAGCAATTACCAGGAAGTTGAAGCAAACTGTCCTGGATATTTAAAGTTAGATGCTAGTGAGATTCTACATTTTTATGCAATGGATAAAAGCATTTCCCTTAATGATATGCTGCAAAATAATAAACAAAATATTGAAGTTAACAATGAACGTGTATTTATGGGGGGTATGCCGTAATGCATAGATGAAATGGAAAACTTGCCAAAAACTATTGTCAATGCTACAGGGGAAATCAAGATTTATAATTACTCATATAAAGATATTCAGACCACCCATGCAAATTTGTTAGCAAAGGTCTTCACTTATGTTCCGAGTAGGAGGGGTAGGGTTGCAGATACCCTAATGGACCTGAAACTTTTCATAAGGAAGTTGAATTTAAAAGCATGGTTTGGAGATAATAATTGCAATAATAACCAAATGAACACAAGATTAGGTAAACCAAGTACTTTTAATCCACCTATCTGTAATGTGGTTGTTTTTTTTGAAAAGTGTGCGAACTGGACGTAAGGGAAGTGCACAAATAGCCTTGTGAAATTCAAGGTGACAATTTAACAGAAAATAAAAAAAATGTTATTGTTTGACATTTCAAGATATAAAAATTTGTATAATGAAGCCAGATAAAGGCAGTGGTATGATGTGATGGACAAAAGTGATTATTTAAATTGTATGTCAGCCCTTTTGATGGATGACACCTATTGTCAAATATCTTTGAATGAGATCAATATTTTGTATAAAAAGTTGGATCTGGCATTCGAAAACATGTTATTGCAAGGACAAATAGATATAGATGCTCACAATTTTTTGATAAATAAACATCCAGTGGCAGCAAACATCTTTGGATTGCCAAAATTCATAAAGGGTTAGAAAATCCAAAGTTTAGACTTATTGTAGATGCAAAAAGAAGCAAAACTTGTTTTATAGGTAAATATTTGGATTTTCATTTAAAGAGCGGTTTTCAACACTTCAAACACATATGCAAAGATTCTTGGCAGTTTCTGGCAAATTTAAATAAATTTCAATATATGGAAAACATATTTTTGGTGACCATAGATGTTTGCAACCTATTATCGGTAATACCACATAAGGAGGGCTTAGCACAGTTTGAAACCCAATTACAAATAACAGACACATATGATCAAGATGAAATTAATGTATTTGTGACCCTAATGGATATGATACTGAAGCATAATTTCATTAGGCTTGAGGGCTAGTATTTATGTCAGAGCACTGGTGTGGCTATGGGGGCAGCTTGAGCTTGCATATTTACAAATTATGTTATGTTATACTGGAAGGACCATTTTATTTTCAAATCTGAGAATATGAGTTACATCAAAAATTACACTAGATTTTTGGATGATATGTTTTTGATTTGGATTAGGACAAGAGACTCTCTAATGGAGTTTTTGGATTATATTAATGACACTTTGAGTTGTTTTAAATTCACCCATGAATATAGTCAAACACAAATAATGTATTTGGATGTGGAGATAAAAATAAGCAAAGAGAATAAAAATTTGGTTTCAAGAATATACAGAAAACCCACCTTTTCAAATTCATATTTGGAGTTTAATAGTTGGCATCCTGATTTTCAAAAGAAATCTATAGTAAAAGGGCTGTTAGTCCGTGCTACAAAAATGACTTCCTTGGATTTATGGAAGAGGTGCATTTCATATTAGATATGTTTAAGAAAATAAATTATCCAACAGAAATGTTAACTGCTATTAGGGAAGAGGTTATTAATACATAAAAAATGGCTTTTATTTACATATATTAAATTTTTAGACAGCTATGGTAAAAGTATAAAGGTCTGATACAGAGAATAATGTGTATGCACATTCGAATTTTATTACTACCTATAATAAGGATGCCCACAGGGTATGTCTACTAATAGAAAAAAAACTGGGATTTATTGTCAATGGACAAAAATATGTCAAAATATTTTATACAAAAAACAAAGTTTGTTTTCAGGAGAGACAGATGTTTCAAGGACATTTTGGAACAATGGAGCAAGTTAAGTAACTGTGGTGTGGTTGAAAAGGCTGGGAACTTTAAATGTGGGATGTGTTCCCAGTGCTCCCATATATTTATTACAGGTGATATTTTTAAACTAAATGGTAAGAAAATATTCATAAGAGGTCATTATAATTGTCAAACTAAGAATGTAGTTTATATTGCAAAATGTTCCCTGTGTCCAGCATTCTACATAGGGGAAACTTGTAGATGGTTTAGGAACAGGATTTATGAGCATCAATTAGACATAAGGCATGGTAAGAACACAAATGCTTTGAGTAGGCATCTTATGGAAAATATAGGCCATTCATTTAAGTTTTTAATTATACAACAAGTTAAAGTGGATCAACAAGGGGGGACACTAAATGAGGTTTTTAGATGTATGTGAATTACAATTGCAACCATCTCTGGATGCCACTAGGTTTCCACGTGTAAATGAAATGGTGAATTTAAATTGTTTTTTAAAAGTGAATCATATTTTGGGTTAACATTATTATTCAACAAAGTTACACAGTTACACAGTTTAATAACATTAATGTATAATATATATATGTATATAGTAATAGTGCAAGGGTGTTTTTTTTAAATTTTCAATCACGTAAATTTTAAATAATGCAATTAATAGGTATTAATTGGTTTATTGTTAGATGTATATGAATGCTGGAAAATCTTGATAGTATTGTTCTGAAGAAGTCCCTATGAGAGGGATGAAAGCTCTCAACTACTGTGGTTTTATTCAATAAAGGAGTATTTTCTATAGAGGACTTTGCTATTCTTCCTCCCTTTGGTTTCAAAGTAATGTTATGTGTTTTGGTATTCATTTATTTTGATAATTCACCTTTCAGTGAACCATGACCTAACAAGCCCATTCTAAGTGAAACTGTTTCCAACAACAAGTTTATTAACTTATACTATTGTCTTATTACTTCTGAATTTGTTATATGAATTTAATTTGTGAAAGAGGAGAAGTTTTGTGCATCAGAGGGATAATGGGCCTGCTGCTCCACCTAACAGAAATTGACACTTGCATCATATTCTGTTTAATTGATCTCCTTCCTTCTGCAAACACTTCTAGCCAGCATCTTTCTAGACTATCACTAACAGATTTGTCCTTTTCCAGCTACCTTGTTCATTTTCAGATCTCATACCATAAAACTGATTTTTTTCCGTTCTCATACAGACTCCTTCACAATGTTAGTATCAAAGTCTAAAAGTTTTTCTCACCAAAATGTAAAGAAAATCGTGAATGGGATATGAAATAATATATGTCATTTAAATAGATTTTTCTTAAATCATAAATACTGCACTTTGTGCTTGCACTTTTTGTTTTTAACACATAATTGATATTGGTTTGTTGAGGAGACAAAACTGATCATATACTTGATTTTCTTATGCATTCTTTACTGAGTTAATGGATTTATCTGATATAGAGAGTGGCATTGTTTTAACATGAGATTTAAGAAGATCCATTTATCTGAGAACTTATGTCAAGAAATAATGTGTTGGCATAGAATTGGATGATGAATAAGATTTTACCATAATTTAGGAAAATAAACATTATTATGAAATTAGTTTCAAGTATTCATATTATTTATAAGACAATAAATAACGTTTGAAAATAATGTTCGTAGGTTCCATGAGGTCTCTTTCTAAAGATATCCTAGCTGTTTCTACTTCATGTTCTACCTCATTTTCTCAGTACCCCTTATGCCTGGTCAGCTAAGTTTAGAATACCATATATTTGCTCAAAACTTCAGCTGTTAATTTGTTGTCTGTTATGCTTACTAATGCTCAATCCTTCTGTAATGAACTACAGCCTCAATCAGTTAACTTCTCCTTCAAGACCTTTCAACCTTATGTCGTTCCTTCTTATCCACTGACTGTCTTATGAATAAGGTCCCTGACTTTCTAAACTTAATTTATACCATTCAACTGTTTAAAAGCTTCTGCTATACCCTCACTTTTTCTTTCTTGCAGTGCTTGTATTCAACAGAAGTAATCACATGGGCATCACCGATTATTACAAATACTTCTCTTTTCTTCTCTTGAGACCCATTTCATTAATTCTTAAATTTATATGTGTTGTGAAATACTCAGTGAAGCATTCTGTCCTAGTTTTTCCTATCTGGCAGCCATAGGCATAAATGGCATTATACACAATATCTAGACAGCAAACAGAAATTCTTCAGAATATCATAATAACTACAAAATGATAGATGCATTACATTACTGTACATGGATCTTGTTAAGGGATTGAAGAGCATCTTGGAAAATAAAGCAGCAAATCTATGTCTTGAGGGAAGCAAGTAACACAGCACACAAATTCTGCAGGACAACAGATAGAACAGAGGAAGCACATGTCAGCTTTATTTAGCTACAGAAAAGTAAATAGATTTCTTAAGGTGGTGTGGTCATGGAGTGACTATTACTGATATTATCATTACTAACGAGTTAGAGATGCCATAAAATCAGCCAAGAGCTGGAAATAGAAGGAACACCACTACAATAACTAAAGGACCAACCAATCAAAGGAGAAATAAGTTTAGGTCAAGCAGAATGATGTCACCACAAAAGACAGTGAGTGTAAATATCAGCTGTAGTAACTTAAGGTCCAACTCTGAAAGCAGAAATAAGAGTTAGGCCTTTCTGCAGTTGCTGCTACAGAAATTGGAGAGCAGAATGTAATAATTTTAGCTCAGCAGATATAATGACTATAACTCCAGTACATCAATTGAATGATAGTCAATAAAAGTAATGCAAAAAGGCAGTTACAGTAAATCTTATGCCCAAAAGAAAATCTGCAAGTGTAAGCTTTGTCTTCACAGTTGATAAAAACATAATGAATGAAAGAAATAAATATAATACAGTGCTGGTTTTGCACCTGCCATATATCCAGCATTAAATGAGTTAATTTAAAGAACGGTCATATTAATTTACAGAAATTAAGTAATGCTGAAGCCTGAAGTCCAACACTAAGCTCATAGAAAGAAAATAAGCCTTTAATGTAGCAGAAATGCAGAGAAATGCACAACTACTGGAAAGACAATCAGATGCATAGAGCTCCATTGTTACAAAAGTAATGACAACTTGAAGGACAGTTAGATAAAACAAATCAAATTACTACTTCAACTGTACTTAATCATAAATGGAGTCCAGGAAAATAAAGCCTCCAGTATTATAAATAAAACAAACTAAACAAATTATGCTCACTGTGTCTGGCTGAGCAGGCAGCCAACATACTGCCCAGAGCAGCTGCACACATGAAGAGAAATATTTTTGTTTATTAGTTTAATTGGCAGGAAACTGAATAAAGGCAGATCCAACCATGTAAAAAACACAAAAGTAGAAAAAAAATTCCACTAAGATGTGACTAGAGAAAATAGCAGTGGATCATAAAAAGTACAGGGTATCTGAAATAGAAAGAACAGTGTATCCACTGATTTATGATTTCACATAAAAAACTGAAAACTGGTAGCATGGAGGTCATATCATGAATCAAACCTGAGCAGCAATAGAGATCTGCAGAGAAATTACATTATGGTGCAATATTGTAAAGGGGAAAACTGTGCTATCCTAAGAAACGTTTACATGCTCTGATGCCTAATTCATATTGGCCTTTGTTCTGCATTTAGGAGGATGTACTTCTTGTTACAAATCAAAAGAACATACAGTAAACTGGAAAATATTATCACTAGCAATAAACAATTTAAGTAAGATAAATATGTTACAAATATTGCATTTATGATACATGGCGACATTTTTGATGGTTTTTAAGCTTCAGGATTTGACAACAAAACATTATTGATTGTTGGCTAATAACTGGCCTAGATAATCCTTGATACATCTCACTGTGTTGTCTGTGCTGCAAATATTTCAAGCAAATATACATCCTGGTCACTAATTGTTTATATAGACTGTTTCAACATCTTTGGAGTTTATTGATGAATTTAATTAATACAACTTTAACTTGGGTGAGTCTACTACCAAACACAGTCTGAACTACCAGGTATGGAGTGGGACTCCTATCCAGTTTAATAATCAGTTAAATAACCAAAGGTTTGATTAATTTGCTTTCTATCAATTTAATATGCAATTACTTGACTAAGGACCAAAAGCTTGATCGACACAATTTTGACAGCTGGGAAATGATCATCAGATGTACAAAAAATTGCTTTGACAGTCATGTCAGCAAGAAATTTTAATTGCATCTTCTCGCTATATTTTGCAAAAATGTTGACTACATTAATAAATTCAACAGCATTTTTTGTTCTCTGCCTTCTGTTAAAATAACTGTGGCACAATGGAAGGCATGTTTTCATATCTACAATGTAAAAAAAACTGTAAGTTTATAATTTATTATGGGCATCCATCTGGGGCACTGGTCTTCTCTCCCCCTTACCCATGTGTGATAGCACAATGCTGTTTAACTAGTGATTATACTTCTAACTACTTGTGTTACCAGTAAGAATTCCACTGACAATTGGGCACTGTGGTATCCAAGGTACTGCTGAATTAATAATGTATTTTGGGCTTTTCAATAAGCTATTCATCTATACCAGGAACGTGACTTCAAGTTTTTTGTTTTAGATTGTATTAAGTTTGATTTGCAAGGGAAAGTAACTGAAGCACACTTAAACCTCAAGAAGGTATTATGGCAGATTAGTTTGAATGCAACAGTACCCTCAGGATTAAATGATAACTGTTCCTTAGCACCCATTTTAAATTTGAGGCATTATGATGTTTAGTTATACATCAATTTTTGGGGTACTTATTATTAATTTTATTTTTATTTGTATATCTTTTTATTATTGTGGATAATATTTAGTGTGACTTTAAAATGGAATTCATGCTTTTAATTGTTTAATCAAATTGGTCAGGTGACTAATGATTTGTATAAAGAGTAAGGCTGGGAGGGGTAAAATTGTTCTTATGAAGTTCTGATCCAATGAACGAAAGTGCTTAACTTTAAGTTTGTATGGAATAAACTGTTCGTGGACTACTGAGTTCATCTCTTGTTTACTGGCTTGCATTGGTTTAGTAACACAAATATTCATATGCCAGACTTAGTGGCAGAATCTCAGAATTTAAGCTGAGCAAGTGAAGGGACAAGTTACTTTAATCCACAGCCTGGCTAGCTTCCCCCAAACCACCAAAACAAAAATAGGGCAGAAGAGTGCAATGAAAAAAAGAACATAAATATCCAATTTCAAAATATTTAAACAGATGCACACATGCACACAAATGTGCCAAACTTTAAAATATTTACACCAATACAAACACACACACACACACACACACACACACACACACACACACACACACACACACACACACACACATACACACTTACATACATACATGCACACACTAGCCTAGCCACCATCTTCCCTCCCCTTCTCCAAAAATAAAAAAAGAAACACTAGTTATATTAACATTACAAAAAATCCTTACCTTCAGTCCGGTAGTCCACAATGTCCTGGCTAATTCACTTGCTGTGATTAATCCAGTTCACTGTAGGGTTGCCTCCTCTTGCGATGTTGAAAATGGGATAGAAGCCACACTCACTACACTAACCTTGACTTCACCCAGGACCAACCCATCTCCACGGATATCCGCACCCACTTTATGATGCAAATGCAAACATCATTAGGGCAGAATGTCCCTTTTAGTCCGTTTTTACCATCCTTATCCACAAAACAGAAAAAATAGTAACTCGATCAGTATATTGGACTCCACCACATTGATTTAGTGAGGCTTTTTGTGAAAAATAAATAAATAAAACAGACAGAGGTTGCTTTGTAACAAACTCAGGCATTCTGTCCACACTTTTACAGAACACTGAAGTTTGTACACTGCTTTCTGGACTACCAGAGAATCCTTCTGATTTCTGGATAGTTCACGAAAATACCTGATAGGTGACAAGCCTAGTTTACTGTGTTCATAAGTTCATAGATTCATAGGTAGGTACTAGGCTATCGGCCCAAGGGCCTATGTAAGCATAGTCAACAAGGTTCCCTGGCTTATGTAACCCAAGAAAGTTATTTTCCTGTACCACTGTCGAGCAGAGACCCAGAAGTGATCCCCGGGGTGTATTTCCTATTTCCCATCAGCTCATCAAGATTTTTCTTGAAGAGTGCTAATGAAGAACTTTGCTTGACATAGATGAGTAGCCTGTTCCAGAGTATGGGAAGTCTCTGGGACAGGAATCTATCCCTCCAGCATGTTCTGTTTATTGTGGTGACAAGGTTTAGGTCCCTAGATTGTGTAGCTTGGTGGGATTGGGATTTCTTTAGGTGTAGCATGTCCAACAGCTCTGGGTTTGACATAGCTTTATATGTTAGGCAGAGATCACCTTGGAGTAAGCGATATGCTATGAAGTAAAGCTGGAGTTTTTTGAGGCAGTCAGTGTAGGGCATTTGTTTGAGGCCAGTAATCCTGTTTGTGAGGTACTTCTGTGGCCTTTCCAGCTGCTGCAGATGTCTTGTGAGGTACATTCCAAAAGGGGCGTTGTACTCTATAATGGGTCTAATAAGTTTTGAGTAGAGGGGAACAATGACCTCTTTTTTCCTGGTTGAGAACCCTTTTATGATGAGGTGTGCCATGTAGAAGGACTTCCTGACTACTGTGGAAATGTTACTATCAAAGGAAATACTACTGTCCACCTGGGTTCCAAGGTCTCTTATCAAGCATTCAGTGTTAAGTAGATTGCTGCCGATGTGGTAGTTCATGGGTACAGAGTTTTACCAAAGGGGATGACACTGCACTTTTTGGCATTGAGCTTGAGACCATGGCTCTGACACCAGGCATCTGTCTCAGTGAGGCCCTTCTGTAGGATGTCCACATCATTTGGGGACTTGACTATGGCTCCTAGTTTGCAGTCATCTGAAAACTTCGTTAGCCAGAGGCCTTCTGTGTTAGCCTGTACTTTAGAGAAGTAGATACCAAACAGGAGAGGTCCCAGGATGGAACCCTGTGATACTCCACTTGTCACTGCTTTGAGGTCAGATTTGGAGTCTGCAACTTTTACAGTGTGTGTTCTGTCAGTGAGCCAGTTGGCAACCCATCTTGTGACGTAGGGATTTATACCTAGTTTAATGAGTTTAGCTATAATTCTAGAATGGGGGATGGTGTTGAAAGCCTTGGCGAGGTCAAGGTAGGCTGTGTGAACCACCTTACCCTCATCTACAGCTTAGGTGACTGCCAAAAAGAAGTCGATCAGGTTCAGGAGGCATGATCTGCCTTTCACAAACCCAAACTGGGTGGTATCCAGAGTTTGGAGGTTACCAATGTCTTTGTTTATGAGTTCCATGATGATACGTTCCATGGCCTTGCAGACTAGGCTCGTCAGGCTAATAGGTTGATAGTTCCCGGGATCAGTGGTGGCTCCCTCTTTGTGGAGTGGGATAACTGTTGCTGTGTGCCATTCAGTGGGAACAAAGCCTGATGCGAGGCTATTATTGAACATGGTACTTAAGTGGGCAGCCAGTTCGTTCTGAAGTTCATGTAAAACGCAGCCTGGGATGTTGTCCAGTCCCATGGATGCTGTGTTTTTGGCTTTAGAAAGTGCAGCTTTTACCTGCATAGTTTTGATTACAGGGACTCTGCATTTTTCCTGTATAGATATGGGCCTTTTGGGGGGTGGGGGGGTAAGGTTAGCACTGAATCTATCTGCCAGGATGTTGGCAATATCAGTTGGTTCTGTAATTTTCATGCCTTTGTGCTGTAGCTCAGAGCAGATCTGGGTGTTGCCATTGAGATTCTTGACATAGCTATAGAATGCTTTGCGGTTGTCCTTGGAATTAGTGGCAATTTTGTTTTCGTAGCTAGCTTTGAAGGATCTTATAAGGGATCTCAGCTTCTTACTGAGGCTGACCAGGGAGCTCCTCTACTCATGGAATTTTACTCTTTTTTGCAACAGTTTCTTCCTTCTGTTGTACAGTTTGTTTATGACAGGGGACCACCAGATTGGCTTCCTTTTTTTGGAGGATAGCATCTTGGTTCTGTTTGGGATAGCACGATCCATGCACTCATGTAAGTGCTTATAGAGTGCATTTGTGTAGGATTCAGACGTTGTAACTGTATTGTCCATCTGCATGGGTGTCATGAAGTTCACCACTTCTGTATTAAGAAGCATGAAGTTGGCTTTGGAGAAATTTTTTACTGTGGTTTCCTTAATGTGGGGTGGGAGCAGGATGTGGATATCAAGGGTGATTAGCTTATGGTCGGATCGGACCAATGAAGAGTTGACTTCAAGTGTGGAAAACCAGTCACTCATGTTGATAATGACTAGGTCTAGGATATTGTTGCCCCTGGTGGGGATGTGGATAAGTTGATCTAGGGCATTGGAGTTTATGAATTTCAGAAAGCGTTGAGCTAAGGAGTTGGTACACAAGTAGTTTTCCCAGTTAATGGTGGGGTAGTTAAAGTCACCCATTATTAGGGTGTTTGGTTGAACCCTAATATTTTCCAGTACATCAAGAAAAGAGGAGTGGGAATCCTGGGGCATGGTAGGGGATCTGTAGCAAGCTACAATTTGGATTGCAGTTTTGTCCAGAGTTAGTTGCACTTGGATAACCTCGGATGCATTATGATGAGCAACTAGCCTGGAGGTGTGGATATCCTTAATGAATATGGACACACCTCCATCTTTGGTGTTTCGGTCCAGGTTACATGGCCGAAAAGTGTGGTATGAGTTATAGCCTGGTACTGCAGGCGTGCTCTCTGGAGCATTGAACCAGGTCTCAGTCACTGCACAGATATCGATGTTCTCCATTTTAAGGAGTGCCTCGAGTGAGTGCATTTTGAGGTTTAGATTTCTAGCATTGAGTAGAATTACCCTCAGTTTTTGCTTGCCTGTTCCTGTTATGGTGGTGAATTTGTTATTTGAACCTTGCCTAAAAAGGCACTATAGGAGCAGCAAGAGCCTTATTCCAGTATCTGGAATCCCAGCGGCGACAGGTGCAGGCCATCTGTGGCAAAGCATCGTGGTCTGTCGACCATGTCATCCCAACCAGACAGATACTAGATCCCTTTTGAATGACACCAGTAGCTTAGCCAGTTGTTGAAGTCAATCATTTTGTCCTTGTACTGTGGTATCATTCTGTTAAATGAAAAAAAAAAAATATTCCACTGCAAAACTTTCCACTGCATTGAGCTACTGTGATAGCACAATGTTTTTTAACTGCTCTTTTAAAAATAACCTCAGTTTTTACCAGTCTTTTCTGCATTTCTTTCCGATTTTCCTCCAGTCTTGTACCATGTTTTCCTGCATGAACCCATGGACACACAGACTCATGCACAGGAAGAAACAAAACTTTTTTTAGAGCTGTATTATGATCACAAGAGGCCCTAAGCAGGATAATGGATCGGACCCCCAAGCACACACAGAACATGCCCACACACACACACACACACACACACACACACACACACACACACACACACACACACACACACACACACACACACACACACACGCCAACACACACACACACACACACACACACACACACACACACACACACACACACACACACAGCCATTACAGCGTCCCATTCTTGACTATTTTTAGCCAGTTACCATAAACACTGTTCAGGCCTCTCACTGTTCATACTATGTTCTTCTTTACTTCTATAATGATTACAAATATTTGAATTTAATTTAAAATTTTTATTTCAACTTTTATAGAGCAAACACAGATAGACATTTGCAAAACAAAACAATTGTCTTACAATGAAAACAGACTTAGCACTATAACTAAACTTCTCTGCCCTTGAAACTTACATGGCATTGAAACCCACATTCAGAGAAAATGCCTCTGGGCAATGGCAGATAAAGTTTATCTTTGGGCTGTTTTAAAACCATAAGCCGCTTGCACACACTTTTAAGTCTATGCATACACACCATCTGTTCTTTGAGTCACCTTTAGGATTCTATTAAATTATATTCCTTGTACACTACGTGAGCACTTGTTAAAGTGTTTTTTTTAATTTGTAATTTTGAACATTTTTTTCAATATGGAATAAAAGCAACCATATGAGAGGGAGAGTGAGGAGAGAGAGAGAGAGAGAGAGAGAGAGAGACCACAATACTCTATGAAGCAAATAAATATTAAAATAAATAACTGCAGAGAGACATAGACCACAATATTCAATGAAACAATTAAATAGACAGAAAAATAAAATGCAGTGCAATCTTTAACACTGCGTTTGTACTTAACTCAGCTAGTAATGCAGTTGATTGTAGGTATATAGCACATAATGATTTAGATCCTTAACTATTTTGTACACTGTCATTTACAGTTTTGCAGCAATCTCTAGCCTTCTTGGAAAAAAATATTTTTTTCTGAATGCCACCTGTGTAGTAAATTTAAATATATACTATTAGACAGCTGTGGGTTACCTCTGAGCTTTAATGGATGCATGGTCTACCTATCCCAATGTGTCATGAGATGACAGTAGAAATTTTTCCTTTATATGTTTTCCTATTTCCATGATAGTGAAGCAAAAATGCCAATATGGATTTGTTTTATCATGTTAAAAATAGAAAAAAGTAGTTGTCAGGTAGAGAGCTAATCAGAAGGAAATATTTCCAGGTTCATAGGTTCAAAGGCACTTACTAGACTGTTGACTTATTAGGAATTGAAGAAATCTAGCCTTGCATTCCCATGGTAATTATTAGCCCTTATACTTTGTAATGTGAATATCCAAAGACAGGCCAAACAAGTCTGTGATGGGGTAACTACATGTTTTCCCTATCCATGGGGGGCACTGGTGCTGTAATGGGGGTGATATTGTGGTTATTTATCCATTCATTCAAATACCTTTTGAATAGAGTAAGTGAGGTTCTCTGCTTTATGTGGTGTGGGAGATGGTGCAATCAAACTGGTATTCTACATAATATATAGCCATCTTTCCAGCATGTTATGTTAATTAAAAAAACAGTGATTGAGGTATCCTGACCACATGTTTATATCAGTGGACTTGTAAATATGTAATATGTCTAACAGAATAAGGTCTGTTAAGTCTTTACCCTAAAAGCAGAGTTCGCCTTTCAGTAGCCTGAATGTTACTGAGAAGTCACACGATGATTTGAGTCAGTCTGTAGTTTTTATGATTTAGGCCTTTGGGGATATTCAGGCTGTAAGACGTGTTTGGGCAGGTACATACAGAAAGGTGCATAAAGAATGTTGAGTTAGAGGAGCAATTGCATCCCTGTATCTGAATGCCATACCTTTAGAAATAATTTGTGCAATGAAAACAGATTTCCTTTCCATTATAAACCACAGAGCAGTTCATTGTTGACACAGTTTCTCAGATCTCTAACTACATGATACATTTTCAGGGGGGTGTTGTCAATGTGACAGTTACTGGGGGGGGGGTCATACTTGTAAAAGGATATGATTATGGATTTCTTGGCTTTTCTTTCCAATCCATAGTTTTGACACCGACTATTTATTTGGGACAGGACCTCTTGTAGGATCCCAGTGTCCTCTGGAAAGTTTATGATGGCCCCAAGTTTATAGTCATCTGCAACTCGTTCATCCACAAACCCTTAATATTAGCTTTGATAAATGCCAATAATTAATGGTCCAAGGACTGAAACGTGGGGTACTCTGCTAGTGACAGGACATTTGGAGGTGGTAGAGCCACCCACCCTTAATTCATGAGTTCTATTTGTTAGCCAGTGTGCTGTGCAATGAGTTTCACAGGGGATTAACATATAGCTTTGAAAGTTTATCTATGATGTCCGAGTGTGGGATGGTGCCAAATTTTTTTGCATGATCCAGAAATGCAGTATGCATTGATTTGCCTTCATCCATTGTTTACTTTCTGAAGAAAACATCAAATTAAGTATGCAGAACGTTCCCCTAGTAAATCTGAACTGGGTTTGGATGAGATCCTGTAGATTACCTATATCCTTACTTATGAGATCTATAATGATCCTTTCCATAGCCTAGTATAAGAGATTACTCAGGCTTATAGGTCTACAGCCAGGTCCACTGAAGTTTCCACCTTTGGGCATGTGAATGACTGTTGTTATCTTTAATTCATCTGACACAAAGCCTATTTGGAGACTGACATTGAATAGCATCTGTGTGGGGTATAATAAGACATGTCCCAAGCTAACCAGTAGGCAGTCTTCTATGATATTTGACCTAATAAATGTAATATTCTTAGCTTTACATAATGCCTTGAAAATTTGTTCTTGGGAGATTTGAGGAGGGAATACAGATGTGGGTATTAGCTCTGAGAATATTGGAGAGGACTGGGATGAAGTTAGATCTGAGTTTTTCTGATAGTAGATTTGATATGTGCTCTGGGCCTGAATATGGAATATCATTCACTATTACCTCTGCCCAGTGCTGTGCTTTGTTTATGAGATTTCTAACATAGTTAAAAAAGGCTTTGTGGTTATCTTTCACCTGTTTGACTCTCTTTACTGCATATCTGGCTTTGGTTGATTTGATCAGGATCTAGAGTTCCTTATTTAGTTTAGCAAGACTATTTTTCAATTCTTCAGAGTTAGATTTATTTTTGCATGCAGTGATTTTTTTTTTTACTATAGAGTGTGTTTACGTTACAGTTCTACCATAGGGGTATATATTTTAATTTGGCATTGTGTTTATTTCTGAGGGAGATATATGCATCTGTGCAATTATTTACATGTACATATATTTGGACAGTAAAAGAGGCCATGTGAGCAGGGAGATTAAGCTGGAAGAGGCATTTTAATTTAAATACCATTTAATTTTATTAGATGAGCCTTTGCATAGGATATGAATACTGAAATAATATAGGGTGCATAAAACTTCAGTCTTTAGGTGAATATGACTGACTTGTGGTCTGATCTAACCAGGATAGATGTTAAATTTGGTGGGGGAGCAGAGCTGCCCCATAATGGTATGAACCAAGTCCTAGATTTTATTGTTTCTGGTGTGTGTGTGTGTGTGTGTGTGTGTGGACAAATTGGTCCATAGAGCTTTTATTGATGAAGTTCAGAAAACTTTGGGCATACATGTATGAGGGCATATAAGTCTCCCAGATCATGGAGTGATATTTGAAGTCTCTTGGGGTGGTGGTGTTCTCATTAATGCATAAGGACTTTTTACTAGTTATTTAGGAAGTATGGGCCAAGTGGGAGAAAGAGGGGGATCTGGAGTTTACTATGATATGATAAGGGGATTGATTACTGTACTTTGTATTTGGATAGGTTCTAGGTCATTATCTTTTCTAAATTGTCTGAAAGTGAGATGGTTCCTTAATAATATTGAAACACCTCAATCTTTTTCTAACACAGTGGGCTTGTATGAGTAATAGGCATTATTGTCCTACACTGATGCAGCACTTTCACTGGTCTTGAGACAGGTCTCTGTGAAGATGCATATATCAAAAATTTACAGGGTAAATTGTGTTTGTAGTTTTTTTTTTCTGTTAAGGCTCCTTTTGTAACAATAACTTAATGCTGTTCAGACTCTGTATAGGTAACCTTGAAGCTTTGGAATACTGGGATTGCTTAAAAAGGAAACTATGGGGCTGGACAAGGGTTTTAAACAATGTATGACATCCTTGGGGAGAGCGATACAGGGAATCCCACTAAAAGCAGTTAGCATTGTCTCCCATCTCTTCTCAGGCTGATATATAGTGTACCTTTATGGAATGACACCAGAAGCTAATCTAATTATTGAAATAAATGATCTTTTTGTTCATATTGCAACATTATTCTTGGTGTTGCTAGAATGCTGCTTAACGCTAGGTTCATTTCTGCCTCAGACATGTTTTCCGAGAACACCATTATTCCTTTCTTCATATAGTCCAAGAAAATACATCTCAACTCATTTACACTCACATGTATAATGATCGCATCATATGTGTGTACGTGGCACAAGGACTTGAGTACTTACATTATGTGGTGAATCCCTTCACCTAACATGCAATTGGCCTTGATCCCCTCCTTGCACAGCCTGATGAATGGCACCTATAACTAGGATATTGCATTCTGTGGTGGTTTGCCATATGGACTTTTGACTTGAGACACTGTGACTCTTGGCTGTATGTTTCATGGTGGGTACTACCTGCATTCATTGCGTATTTGTAAGATTACTGAGGGTGCTTCTTTCTTAGGTTTATAGGTTCATTGGTGTGTAATAGGCTAATGGCCACAAGGGCCTTTTTAACCCAAGAAATGCATTTAAAATCTCTGACAAGCTCTGCAGCTCTTTGACGTGTATAAGCAGGGGTCTGGAAGATGAACCATTTACAGGATTCCTGTTTTTATTAGAGATACAGGTGCCAAACCAGGGACAAATTTCCTGTTCCCCATCCAGTTGTCCAAGGTACACTTAAATTGTGTTTGAGAGGAACTCTGCTTCACATGTTCCAGATACTGGGTAGTGTCTGGGATACATACCTGTCTCCCCAGCAAGTCCTATTTATATCACAGGCAAGGTTTAAGGCTTTAGAATAGGCAAAGCTTGTGCTGTTTGTTTTGTGGATATGCAGGAGGTCCATCAGGTTGGGGTAAAACAATGCTGTGTATACCAGACCTAGGTCATTCCTCAACAGCCTGTAGGAGGCTGAAAATAGGGATAGGGCTTGAGACGGTTTGAATAGGACATGTTACTTATACTCTGTATTCTTTTAGTTAGGAACTTCTGTGGACATTCCAATTGTTGAATGTGCCTGGTTACTTACATGCCAAAGGCAGTACTGAACTCAGTGATATGTCTGATGAATGCTGAATACAGTGGAACAAAGATCTCCTTGGACCTAGATGCCATACCTTTATTTTTAAGTTGTACAGCATAGAATGATTCCCTCATTACTGTAGACGTATGATGGTCAAAGAAAGATTACTGTCTATGAGTATCCCTAAGTCCCTGACTACTAGGTCAGCTATTAGGGGGTTGTTGTCAATATAATAATTACCAGAGGTAAATGACTTCCGGAAAGAACACCATTATGCATTTCCTGGCATTTAGGTTTTGTCCATGGCTCTGACACAAGTTATAAGTAAGTCCTTCCTGGAGTACATTTATGTCAGTGGTGGATTCTGTGACTACTCTTAATTTGCAATCATTGGCAAATTTAGTCAGCCAAAGGCCCATGACATTGGCCTTGACTTCAGAGGAGTAAATGCCAAAAAGGAGCGGTTCCAGGACTGATGTCTGAGAGACTCCGCTTGTGACTGGCCTCTTTGTAGAGGTGGACTCCCCTATTCTATCTTTCTTTTTTTCTGTCTGTAAGCCAACTGGCTATCCACTGGGTGACATAAGGGTTTATTTCTAACCCCTTGAGTTTGTCAGCAAAACCAGAGAGGGGTATTGTGTCAAATGCCTTGGCCAGGTTAAGGAAGGCAAACTGAACTGCTCTGTCCTGATCTATTAGTTTGGTGACTTTCTCAAAAAACTCTATCAGGTTGAGTAGGCATAGGCATTACCTGCTCTTGATAAAACCAAATTGAATTGAATCCAATGTCTGGAGAATTCCTCTATCATTATTTATCATTTCCATGATAATTCTTTCCATGGCTTTGCATATGAGACTAGTGAGAATTATGGGTATATAGTTTCCACTGACTGTAGATGGCAGAGGGATGACCATTGTTCTTCTCCACTCATGAGGCTGGAAGCCTGTTTGGAGGCTACAGTTAAATAGAAATACCTGACGGCCTGATGCTTTATGCTATATAGAAGACATCTTGGGATATTGTCAGGGCCAACTGATGTAGTGTTCTTGGCCTTAGGGAGAGCATTAAGGACTTGTTCCCTAATGATAGCAGGGGAAGTTATGCATGGTGGTATTTGCTGAGGGAAGGTTGAGGGGGAGAGAGGGATAAAATTAGACCTGAATTTGTCAGCCATTAGGTTTGCTATACATTTTGGCTCAGTAAAGGTGACTTGATTAACAACAAGATCTGCACACATTTGTGTATTGCCTTTGAGGTTGCAGACATAGTTAAAGAATGCCTCTTGGTTGTTTTTGGCCTAGGTGGCCAAGTTTATCACAAATTCAGCTTTGGTATGCTTTATGTATCCTCTGAGTTGTTTGTTTAATTTGATGAGACTGCTTTTATCCTGCTGGGTGCTATGCCACCTAATTTTTGCCGTTATTTTTTCCTTCTGGTTTACAGCTTACTGATGTACATCCAACAAGGTGGCTTGTTTTTTGAGTTAGTTCTGCACTTCTTTCTGGTGGGTACAGATGTCTCTATACAGCTACTAACATGCTTGTGTATGGTTTCTGTGAACAGTTGTGTAGGCAGTAGTGTTCTCATGGCTTATGGGGGCTTGAAATTTTGCCAGGTTATCACTTAATAGTAGGATGTTAGCCTTAGAATAGGTTCTGAACATTTCAGGGTTAGTTGAGGTTTCGGGTTTTATTTTTACTTCAAAGGATATTTTTTTTTCTGAACTTACCAGAGAAGACACTATACTAGAGAGTGTGCAGCACTCTCCCATATTAATGAGGATCCTATCCAGTACATTTGCCCCGGTCAGTGCACTGAAAATCTGGTCCAGGGAGTTTGTGTTTACAAAATCCAAGAAGCTGTGCCAGCACAATTGATGTTGTATATGATTCCCAGTTAATAGTGAGGTAATTAAAGTTACCCATGAATATGGTATTGAGTTGGATGGTGAGTTTTTTCAGTAAGTTTAAATACATACTGTGGATTCTCTGGGTCATTTAGGGGGACCTGTAGTTTGCAAAGAAGTGGTATGGGATTTGACAATGGTGATTTGTACATGGAGAAGCTCAAGTGTGTTGTCCTGTTTGACCAGCCTCGAGGTATATTTATTTTTGGTGTAAATTGAGACGCCACCACCTTTAATCCATGTCTTTGCTGTAGCCAGTCAAAATGTGTAGAAGGCATTATTGCCTTGCACCGCTGGTGTGCTCTCTGTGGGTTTAAACCATGCCCCACTGACTGTACAGACATCACCATTCTGTAGGGTGAGGACAGCTTGTAGGGTATGGAGATTCTTGCTTAGACTCCTAGCATTGAGGGGTAACACCTTTAGAGTTTTTTGGTTTTGATTTGCTATTTCAAAAGTGCTTTCAGTTTGGCATTGCCTAAAAAGGCACTATAGGGGAGGACAATGCTTTATCTAATATTTGAAAGCCTAGAGGGGAGAGGTGCAGACCATCCCTGGCAAAGCAGCACTGTCTGTTGACCATCTCCTTCCATGCTGACAAATATTACATCCCTACAGAATGACATCACAAACTAGGCCAATTATTAGAGTTATTCATCTTTTGTTCATATTGTGGCATCATCCTTGCAGAAGGTAAATTACTGCTCAATGCTGGCGTCATACCAGCTTGAAAAACAAATTCCAAGAGCCTATGTCTCTCATCCTACAGATTAGGTAAGTACATCTCAAGTCATTTACATCCACATGAATTATGCCTGAGTCATATTGATAATTGTGGTCCAGTGATCCGGGTGCATGTGTACTGTTGTGGATTCTAGCGCCAAATAAACAACTGACCATGTCTTTCTGCTTACTCTGCCTAGTGAGAGGGACATCAGTTTGTCTCACAGTGGAGGCTCCAGTGACCAGAATGTTGGATTGTGTGGTGCCTTGCCTTATGGGCTTAGAAGTATAGGGATCAATGAGATGTTGCTGTATGTGCTGACATGGATGTTGCTTTCAAAGAGTGCATTTGGAGCTGCTGAGGGTATTTGTCATGTGTATTTAATCTAGGAGGTATTTGAGGTTTAGGAAGGTTACAAGCAAGTGCCTTAGCATATGTGGATCTATGTGGCAGCTTTGAACTGTATGTGATGGTTGCATTGTGTATACTGCTGACAAATGGATTGACATTATGAGTGCTTTTATGTGAGAACTTTGCCTCCAGTGATATTCTATAAATACATCTCTCACATACCATATCAAATTGCTTGAGAGTTAGCTGATTATTAGCAAACATGAGGCAATTTCAGAATTTCTCAGGATGCCCATATCCATACATTTGGTAAATGAGATAGTGGGAAAGTTCATGCCCATGGCAACAGGCCATCTTTTATTGATTAGATGGTTGTGGTGAGAATATAATGTAATGACAGGAGTATCTGATTTGCAACTCTGAGGCAGTGCTTGTCACTTCATACTAGTTCTCCAGTGTGCAACTAGGTATTGATGAAATTTCAAGTGTGCTTTTAGAGGAAAATGTCAACTCAAGGTGTCTGTATCTATACTGGATACTGCCAAACACTTGCGGGGAAACTTATAAGTAGACCCAGATGATTTATGGATGAAGTATTTAGGGAGATAGTCTGATGTTAGGTTAGATACCAGTTAATCAAACAGTGCTTAATGAAAAAAAGAATTAACTTTGTCAAAAATGATTAACAACAAAAATGGAACAAACAGCTGACTAGGAAGCCAAAAACCACAGTAAATGAATTCAACAATGGGAGAAACCATTCCAGTTAACAGTTGTTGTAGAAAGAAACGATCCTTTACTGCTAAAACTGCTACAATTCATGGTTAAGCACTTTTGTCTAAAAACACAAAACCCCTTCCAAACAAGTAAAATAAGTAGGATGAAGCACACCAGAATCCACAAAATGAGTTTATTTAGCGCTTTTGTTTTTTATGTAAAAAACTTCATCAGAATAAAGTACATCAAGTCTCTGACCCAACTTATATAACCACGTAATTAGCATAATGAATAATTCATTAGCAAAAAATCACGTAAAAGGTATACAACCTTAAAACCCATAGTGATTCCATAAAATCGTACATTCCCTACATACATAAATACACCAGACAAGCAAACAAATACATACATACAGGTACATAAAAAAGGCTAAAAAGACTCAGCCTATATCACATAAATAATATTAAAAAATATATATATATATATATATATATATATATATATATATATATATATATATATATATATATATATATATATATGTGTGTGTGTATATGTATGTATACGGTTACATATAGCCTTCAGCTTTTAGCCTAAGGATAGAACTTATAGAAATACTACTATTTAGACCTGGTTGTTCGGTTGCGTTTGTTCTCATTTGCCACCTTAATTCCCTTAATTCTAAAAAATCGTTAAGCGGCCACCCCTGTCCCCCAATGTCACTTGCTCTAAAACTGTAAATTTAAAATTGTGGCCCTCATTTTTAAGAACATGTACTGCCAAGACATTTTTCAGATCTTGTTTTTTAATATTATAAAAATGTTGGTAAACCCTACTTCTGAAGGCATTAATGGTCTTCCCTATGTAAAAACTTGGACATATTACATAGGGCAAGATAAACTATTACCTTACTGCTACAAGAAAATTTATTTTTGTATATATACTTGCCATAGTTGGGTATTTCTATCACAGTGCCTTCTATAATATGTTTGCATTGTAAGCAGAAGCCACACTTAGACATACCACCTTTTCCTGTGTTAGTTTTATATGTACTTTCAAGCATGTTTTTAAAGGTGATGTCCTTTTTATAAACAATTTTTGGAGTAGTCCCTACTAAATCCAAATAAACTTTACTAGTGCTAAATAAATTCCAATTATGTTGTATTATTTCACTAATATCTGTAAATTGCTTATTATAGCTAAAATAGCTGATTTTTTAAAACTAGTGGCTTCTAGTCTTAGTTCTTCCTCTTGTGAGACATTAACTTTTCCAAGAAGATGTATCTGTATTTATGTATTTGTTTGCTTGTCTGGTGTATTTATGTATATAGGGAATGTAAGATTTTATGGAATCACTATGGGTTTTAAGGTTGTATACCTTTTAGGTGATTTTTTACTAATGAATTATTCATTATGTTAATTAAGTGGTTATATAAGTTGGGTCAGAGACTTGATGTACTTTATTCTGATGAAGTTTTTTACATAAAAAACGAAAGTGCTGAATAAACTCATTTTGTGGATTCTGGTGTGCTTCATCCTACTTATTTTACTTGCTTGGAGTGGGTTTTGTGTTTTAAGTTGTTTAACAATGGAAGGAGCTGACACTATGGATTCACCTACTATTAGTTCTTTGGCATCATCATTACAGACTTTAAACTCTACTGTGGGGTACCTGGTCCTATTAATGGAGAGGCTGACCCAACAACCGGAGAATTTACAGTTTTCCTGGCCTAATAGATCACATCTGAATAGTTTGGAGGATGAGACTAACATCAGTGGCATTACCCCAGCACAATGGCAACAGCATTCAGATTCCAACCAATCAGGTAATGAGGATTTGCATACAGATATAAATTTGGACAACAGAAGGGGTGGAACTTCCTATAATAAAAGCAACACACTCAGTCAATGGCTGGAGGGTGATAGAGAATGGCGTTCCACATCTCTGCAATACAACAATGAAATTAACGGCTCCCTGAATGAACTTAAGCAATTTGAACTATTTACATCAGATTTTCGAAAATTACAGCTGGAAAATAGGTACTTGAAAGAATGTAAATGGAGGGACCAGGTCCCTAAGGGCCTTCGGATGTGGAAGCACCCTACAGGTCTGGTAAGGATGGAGGGAGCAGGTCCCTAAGGGCCTTCGGATGTGGAAGCACCCAACAGGTCTGGTAAGGACGAAGCTAGCAGGTCCCTAAGGGCCTTCGGATGTGGAAGCACCCGACAGTTCTGGTAAGAACGGAGGGACCAGGTCCCTAAGGGCCTTCGGATGTGGAAGCACCCCACAGGTCTGGTAAGGGACTCCATGCTTCATGTTGAACTTTTACAGCTCTATAACAAACACGGATGTGAACTTTTAGACTGTCTTATCAGGGACAATGACAGAAAGATGGCAGATTTATCTGCAAAAATTAAGAGACTTGACAATAATATACAATCTGACTTGCTGTTTGAGTCTAAACAAGTGCAGTATTATGGCATTTTTAAATGTATCGATTCATATATAGCTGAATTAAAGTACAAAAAGAACAATAAGCTTAAAAGAGATGAAAATGAGTATGCTCAACATAGGGTATACCCCCCACCTCCCTTGGAGCAAAATAAACATGTAAAATATGCTAACGATACTGATACCATGCATAATAACAGTTTCAATGACCCTAACAGTAGTAATGTATTGGATAACAACACTGTATTTAATCCTGACCCTTTAGAATACCTCTCTCTGAGGAGGTCAGAGCGGTTGAGGAATCAGAGAGGGGGAATGAGTTATTACAGTTACAACTACAGGGGAGGGGGAAAATGTACTGAATGTTTCTGACACAGCTCATGAATTTAATCTTGAACAAAGTGATTTAAAATAGTCTTCATTTAACATATAAAGCAATACATGTGGTGACTTTAGTATATACAATTACACTGACTTTGTCTTTGATAACAAAATTGCTGATGTTTTTGAAAAAGGCCTTTCTTTTGTCCCTAGTAAAGATGCCTTACTGGATGATGTACTAATCAATTTAAAACTTTATACAAGAAAGTTAAATTTCCAATTTTATTTTAAAGGAATGCCCCCCACACACAAGGAGCTTGAATTATGCAAAAAAAACTAGTGTATTTAACCCTCCTTTACATTCTGTGGTACAGACATTTGAAAACATGTGTGAGAATGACATACGTAAACTCTTCAGGAATAAAGGCCTACACATGTCTGAAAGTAATAACCTGGCTAAAACTGAGATGAACTTGGTACATGATATCTGTAATAATAAGGCAATTAGAGTTATGAAACTGGACAAAGAGGGTGGGTTGGCAATCATGAACACCAACTTGTACATTGACAAAATGCTTGGTATATTATACACAGATATCTACTGTGAGATTAGTATGAATGAAAAAAATATTTTGTACAGGAAAGCAGATGTCATGCTTAATGAACTTGTAACGAATAGACAAATTAGCCTTGAGGAACATCAGTTCATGGAGGTAAAATGTCCAAAGATACCGCCAATTTTTGGCATACCAAAGTCACATAAGGATTTAGCCAACACCCCCCAGATCGATAGTTGATGCAAAAGCTTCTAAAACCTATTTTATTGCAAAATTCATAGATACACAATTAAAATCTGTACAAAAGGATTGTACATGGATTGTCCAAGATTTTTGGGACTTCCTTAGGAAAATTACTAAGAATATGTAAGATGAAGGACTTTTGTTCGTCACCATAGATGTTAGAGACCTTTTTTCTGTAATTCCACATGATGTTGGGATCGAGTGGTTCTATTTGTACTTGTGTCAGCATTCACAAATTAGACATGACCGTATTTTAACCATTAGAATCCTTATGGAGTTGGTACTTGATACAAACATCATTGTTTTTGAAGAACAGCTTTTTAAACAAAGTAAGGGTGTAGCAATGGGGGCCATTTGTGTCCCCATTTTTGCAAATATTGTTTAAGCCTTATGGGAATTGGAATTTGTCCATAGTAATTTTGCTCAACACTGGAATTATTATGGAAGGCATTTGGATGACATAATTATTTTGTGGAAAGGCAATGAAGGAGAACTACAACAATTTCTGACTTTATTAAGGGAAGTCCAGACTTTCTAGATTTCACCCACTCAATAGGTCATGAAGAAATAAATTATCTGGATATCACCATTAAAAAAGACAGAGAGGTAAAAGGCTTTAAAACAACTATCTTTAGAAAGCCTACCTACTCTAACACCCTCCTACACTTTAACAGCTTTCACCCGCTACATCAGAAAAAATCTTTGATAAAAGGGCAGGGTGTTCGATTAGCAAGGATGGTATCTGAGTGGGTTGATTTTTTACACCAAATACAAGTATTGAAGGCAATGCTTGCACAAAGGGGTTACCCCCAAGTCTTTATTGACAATATTTTACAAGAGGTGGTTGTCAAGAGATTGAGGGGTTACTTCTCACCACTTCTCGGAAAAGTTAATGTCTCATAAGAGGAAGAACTAAGACTAGAAACCACTAGTTTTAAAAAATCAGCTATTTTTAGCTATAATAAGCAATTTACAGATATTACTGAAATAATCCAACATAACTGGAATTTATTTAGTACTAGTAAAGATTATTTGGCTATAGTAGGCACTACTCCAAAAATTGTTTATAAAAAGGACATCACCTTTAAAAACATGCTTGAAAGTACATATAAAACTAACACAGGAAAAGGTGGTATGTCTAAGTGTGGCTTCTGCTTACAATGCAAACATATTATAGAAGGCACTGTGATAGAAATACCCAACTATGGCAAGTATATATACAAAAATAAATTTTCTTGTGGCAGTAAGGTAGTAGTTTACCTTGCCCTATGTAATGTATCCAAGTTTTTACACAGGGAAGACCATTAATGCCCTCAGAAGTAGAGTTTACCAACATTTTTATGATATTAAAAAACAAGATCTGAAAAATGTCTTGACAGTACATGTTCTTAAAAATGAGGGCCACAGTTTTAAATTTACAGAATTAGAGCAAGTGACATTGGGGGACCGGGGTGGATCACTTAATGATTTTTTAGAATTAAGGGAATTAAGGTGGCAAATGAGAACAAATGCAACCGAATGACCAGGTCTAAATAGTAGTATTTCTATAAGTTCTGTCCTTAGGCTAAAAGATGAAGGCTACATGTAACCACACACATATATATATATATATATATATATATATATATATATATATATATATATATATATATATATATATTTTTTTTTTTTAACATTATTTATGTGATATAGGAGTCTTTTTAGTCTTTTTTATGTATCTGTATTTATGTATTTCTTTGCCTGTCTAGTGTATTTATGTATATAGGGACTGTACGACTTTATGGAATGACTATGGGTTTTAAGGTTGAATACCTTTTAGGTGATTTTTTGCTAATGAATTATTCATTATGTTAATTAAGTGGTTATATAAGTTGGGTCAGAGACTTGATGTACTTTATTCTGATGAAGTTTTTTACTTAAAAAACTAAAGTGCTAAATAAACTCATTTTGTGGATTCTGGTGTGCTTTATCATACTTACTCTACACGTTTGTCTAAACATAGACTTCTTCATAAAAGAGGGGATACACCTGATTGGCTACTGCATGGCCACTATTAGTGCTGGTCTCATCACAGCTTCATGCTGCTGGGAAACAATGCTCCTTTGCATCTTCTCTCACCAGAAACAAAACAGTAGCACCAGTCCCGAGATGAGAAGCCAGCCACAGGCTGTTTGGTGATCAAAAGTCTTTTCCAGGTGATGCAGGGGGTCTGTAGGCTTGTTGTAGCCTTTTTCTGTTAGATACCACAAAAAGGAGCCAGCTAAATCAGGAAGGTCCAACAAAGGGACTCACTGCTCAATCAGAAACAGTCAGGAATCAACGCATTCTGCTCCTTCTCTTACCAAGAACAAAATGTAAGGAGGCATTCCAAGCTAGCACCTATGAAGCTGTTATCAGGCTTTCTGGTGATCAATATTTTCCAGGAAATATTGTCCCGATATGCCCCTTCTCTCATCAGAAGCAAAAGGAAGCAATAATCCCAAGATGGCTACTCAGAGGCAGAATGCGGGCTCTCCATTAGTTTGTGGTCTTGGATTAGATGTTGTAGATTTTAAAAAATGGATTAATCTCCTACACTAATCAGTTTGATATGAAACAAGAGGTAACTTAAGCTTTAGCAAGCTAAGTAGAGAACCAGTAATTTAAAAGAGCAAGCTATATTGGAAGGGGGTGGACACTTTGTGATCTGGCTGTATGGAATACAGTAGGATGGCCAATAAATTTAAATAGACAAAAAGGGGACAAATTTCACAAAATGATATTTTTGTGCTTATTCACAATAGCCAATGAAACAGGTAACAGAAGCAAAATAGATGGTTAAATTAACATAAATGCAGGAAACTAAAAAGACTGTTGAGATTAAAAGCACAACAGCACCAGAGTGGGAAGGTGGGGAAAATGTAATTTCTGTGTGACTCATAAGACAGACTGTTGTGATCTCTTTCCTAGCTTAAATATGCAATTAAAAGCAGAATACAAGTAAAATACAGTGTAAAGAAAATACACCACACTACCAGAAGGCAATGAAACAATATAAAATACAAGAATGCAAAAACACACCATCCTTTCCCTCACAGCAATCTATGGCAGACTTTAAAATAACTTTTCCAGTAAAGCCTTGAACTGTTTTATTTCACCCCTTAAGTAGAAGGTTGATTTCCTAACTCCACCCTCATTTCACAGTTAATTACCTTCAATGACCTGCTTTACTATCTGTGTGACTCACAAGAAACACAGCTATGTCCCCTTATCTAGTTTTCCTATACAATTAAAAGCAGAATACAAGTAATTGTACAGTGCAAAGAAAATACACAATACACAAAACAAAACAAGGGAATGGAACAATACAGAATACAAGACAGAAAAAACAAACTAGGTTTTCCCTCACAGCAATCTATGGCAGAGTCTGAGTGACCTTTTCCAGTAAAGCCAAATAGGTTCATAGGTTCATAGGTATGTACTAGGCTATCTGCCCTAGGGCATTTATAACCCTAGCCAGAATGTTGGCTTTCGCCTCCCTTTTAGGCTAGATTCCTGAGCCTCTGCCTAGCAGGGCCAAAGAAGTGATCCCAGGAGTGGGGCCCTGCTAACTGTTTCCATCCACTCTTCTGCGATTTCTTGAAGAGGGTCAGCGAGGGGCTCTGTCTCAACATGGACTGGGATTCTATTCCAGAGCTTAGGAAGCCTTTGGATATGAATCTATCCTCCAGCATGTCCTGTTTATTGTTGTGCTAAGGTTTAAATCCCTGAGCATATAGTTCTAATGGAATTGGTTTTCTTTGAGGTGGAGCATGTCCAACAGTTCCTCAAGTTAGACGTGGCCTTGAATGTCAACCGTGGCAGAGGTCCCTCTGAGTAGGTGGTAAAGTAAGCAACTGAGTCTAGTTCGGAGCTTCTTGGGTCGAGCTGCATAGGGCATCTGTTTGAGGCCCACTTTATCCTCTTGGTGAGTAGTATTTTTGGAGGTCTCTCTCCAAGTTGTTGCAGGTGTGTCGGGTAAGGTACATCCTAAATGGGGCATTGTACTCTCAGGCCTTATGGGCCTGATGAGCGATGAGTAGAGGGGCACAATGACCTCTCTTGACCTAGATGTGAACCCTTTTGTGATTATGTGAGCTTTATAGAAGATTTTTCTAACCACGTTGGCAATGTGATTGTCAAAGGAGAGGCTACTATCTACTTGGGTCCCCAGATCCCATAATTATTCTTCTCGTACTCCTAGTGGATTACCTCCAAGGGTAGCTTTGTGGGCATCAGCTGGTTTTTCCCAAAGGGGAAGACTATGCACTTTTTGGCATTTAGCTTGAGGCCATGGTTCTGACACCAGGTATCCATCTCTGTAAGGCCCTTCTGGAGGATGCTTGCATCAGTTGGAGAGTCTATTATGGCTCCCAGTTTGCCTGTACTTCAGAGAAGTAAACACCAAACAAGAGGGGTCCCAGGACTGAGCCCTGTGGGACACTACTTGTAACCAGTTTAGAGTCGGACATGGCACCACCTGACCATGAGTTCTATCCCTGAGCCAGTTTGCAACCATCTTGTGACATACATGAAAGTTTATTTATGATGCCAGAGTGTAGTGCATGTGCCTAAGCAAGCCTCAAGTATGTGGTATGAATCACTCTTTCCTTATCTATTTTGGTGTTTCAAGAAGTCATTCGTGGTCTAAGAGGTAAGATCTGCCTTTAACAGTTTTCGCAAATTGGGTAACGGTCCAGTGTTTGAGGTTTCCGGGCCCGCCTGTTTATGAGATCCGGCGGATGATGCGCTTCCATAGCCCGCAGACCAGGCTAGTCAGGCCTTAGGGGTGACAGTTCCTTGTGATCCGCCAGCGCCCACCATTGTGGAAGGCGGGATCACTGTTGCCCAAGTTATGCCATTCTTTTGGGCACATAACCTGTAGGCTTTGTTATCGAAAGAATGGTGGGGTATACATTATAAGTAACAAGGCTATCTGATGACTTTTCAAAGCCCAAGCCGCTGCCTTTATTCGTGAGAATCATGCTTTGCACTTCTGATTTGGTAGGCAAACACATTAAATACTATGCCAACCTCCATCCATTAGATATTAGCAGCCACTGTATTTGAAAATGACCAATACAATAACCTAATTAGAGAATTTCAAAAGGCGTAGTATCAGCAGGCTTGGCCGGGTAGTTTTTCCAATAGAAGAAATCGTCAAAATGTTCCAGCGTTTACAATCTCATAAGGATGTGCAAACACAGGCAACCACAACATCACCGCGAAAAAGTTACAACATTCACAAGCCCACTCGATCATTGACGAAATAGCACTTAAAGAATGAGAACCTGAAGAAGGGTCTGTCTCAACCTCACTGAGCAAACACAACTTAACAAACGTAGATCTACCAAAGAAAATACAAGGATGAAAAGTATGCATTACATTAAGGTGTTTCAAGGCTAGCAGATTGTCAAATTCAGTGTAAAATTGTGTCATATTCAGTAATGTGGCTGTTTAGTGCTTCCACCAGTTTCAAATGAGCACGTTAAACTGTGAAGGTTCATAATAACTATCCAAATGGGCCAATTTGCCAATAGCAATACTGCATCTCTATATGTCAGAGTCTGTAGTCGATAATTTTTCACTTTCATTATAAATGCAACCTTTAGACAAGATTATGATAATATCAAAAATAAGAGGCTATACAAGAAAATGTCATTCAGGCCAAGGTAGACATTTCAAATCTGGTGTAAAATGTCACAGTCAGTATGGTTGCTTATCTCAACCAGTTCTGAATGGATGAGTCTTCATAATTTAACATATCGCACCTTACCTTAATACTTAGCTATATTTCACTAGCCCGGGGCTCCATTAGAGTAACAGATGTTAGCTATAGAAGCAGCTGCATTACTAAGGTGTACATGTTACCTTCCATACTTAATAAGGAGAGTATATATTTTTCTTCTGCTCACAACTGCTTAATAAAATTATATAGCTTAGCAAGTTTTTCAAAGTTCCACCATGAACAGAAATGTATACTTCTAAATGTACAGTTTAGCAAACTGAACATAAACTGTTTACAAGTAAAAGCAAGTACAGGCAATGCAATGACTAGATCTAATGTCAGACTTCAATACAAAGACAAAACACATCAGAGATAATAATTGTTTATTACTAAGGAAAACATTACTGTGTTTCTAAAATGCATTCTGTCACAGACAACTGCAGTAATTGGCATACCGGTCCTGTCTGGTGGACCCCAGTCATAAACAAACTATATAATAGAAGGAGGAAGCTACTACATGATAGAGCAAAATCCCAAAAAGGGAAGGCATCTCTGAACAGTATTAGCAAAAAACTAAGGGCACTCATTCAACCATCTAAGGCCAGCTTCGAGAGAAAAATTGCACAGGACACTAAGGATAATCACAAGGCTTTCTTTAGTTATGTTAGGAACCTGGGTGGGAATTCCCAGATATGCTCAGAATTAGTCCAAAATGACAAAAAATACACCGAACCCACAGACATTGCCAACATCCTAGCTGACAGGTTCAGTGCAAACTCCCCCCCCTCCCCACCTAAAGGGCAAATATCTATCCCAGCAGAGTGCTGCCCCCCTGACATCTCAGATGCTCAGGTAAGAGCCGCCCTCTCCAAAGCAAAAAACACAGCATCAATGGGACGAGACGGTGTCCCGGGCTGCGTCCTACATGAACTCCAAGAAGAGTTAAACCCAAACATAAAACTACTGTTCAATCTCAGCCTTACTACAGGATATGTACCCAAAGAGTGACGTACAGCAACAGTGGTCCCTCTCCACAAAGGTGGTGCCTCAACGGACTCTGGAAACTATCGCCCCATAAGCCTGACTAGCTTGGTCTGCAAAGCTATGGAAAGGATCATCATGGACCTCATAAATAAAGATATTGGGGGCCTACAGACACTGGATCCTACCCAGTTCGGCTTTGTTAAGGGCAGATCCTGCCTCTTAAACCTGGTCGACTTCTTTGAAACAGTCACCAAGGCCATTGACGAAGGGAAGGTGGTCCACACAGCCTACCTGGACCTCGCAAAAAAGCCTTCGCTACAATACCCCACTCGGGCATTATAGATAAGCTCACCAGCTTGAATATAAACGTCTGTGTCACTAGATGGGTTGCAAACTGGCTCAAGGACAGAACCCACATGGTTAGAATTGCTGGAGCCATGTCAGACTCCAAACCAGTTACAAGTGGTGTCCCACAGGGCTCAGTCCTGGGACCTCTCTTGTTTGGTATATATTTCTCGGAGGTACAGGCTAACACAGAAGGACTGTGGCTGACCAAGTTCGCAGATGACTGCAAACTGGGCGCCATTTTAGACTCTCCAGCCGACACAAGCATCTTCCAAAAGGGCCTCATAGAAACAGACAACTGGTGCCAGAGCCATGGCCTCAAGCTAAACGCCAAAAAGTGTATAGTCATCCCTTTGGCAAAAACAAAGTGCCACAAATTACCACATAGGTGGTAATCCATTAAGTACAGAAGAAGTAATTAGGGACCTGGGGACCCAAGTTGATAGCAATCTCTCATTTGACAACCACGTGGCCAAAGTGGTTAGAAAAACATTTTATATAGCCCACCTAATCATGAAGGGATTCACATCTAGATTAGGGGAGGTCATCGTGCCTCTTTACTCATCCCTCATCAGGCCCATAATCGAGTACAATGCCCCTTTTGGGATGTACCTTACCAAACACCTGCAGCAACTGGAAATACCCCAAAAGTACCTCACCAAGAGGATCAAAGGGCTCAAAAGATGCCATATGCTGCCTGGTTAAAGAAACTCCAGCTCTACTCAGTGGCATACCGCCTGCTCAGAGGCGACCTGTGCCTGACGTATAAAGCCATGTCCAACCCGGAATTAAGGGACATGCTGCACCTCAAAAAATCCAAATCCCATTGAGCTACACGCTCGAGAGACTTGAACCTCAGCACTGAAATAAATAGGACATGCTGGAGGGACAGATCCACAACCCAGAGGCTCCCTTCACTCTGGAATAAAATCCCAGTCCAGGTTAGGCAGAGTCCCTCATTGACTCTCTTCAAGAGGAATCTTGATGAGTGGATGGGAGATCATAGGTTTACCCGGTATCACTTCTGTGTCACTGTTAGACAGAGGCACAGTATACTAACCTCGAAAAGGGCATAGCAAAATTAATTTAAAATGGGTGGGCCAAATACTCTGGCTAGGCTTATAAATGCCCTAGGGCAGAAAGCCTAGTATGAACCTATGAACCTGTATTCATATAAAAATAGAATGAAAACATTTTTTAGGGAGCCATTGTGTATGCTCATGCAATGTTACCTGAGGTAAAATGGTCTTGGAATCCTTCTCTTCCAGATGAATCTTCTCACAATATTTACTAGGTAACCGGTGTTAATGTTTTTGTTTTACAGAGGTATTAAGCTATTTTTATATGCTGTACCTAATACAGTTTTGTGCATTTGTGTCTGATTTGTATTTTATGCTTTTAATTATTTTGTTATGTTTTATTCACTGGGTTTCAGTAGTTTGTATTGCAATTAAGGTTTGACGAAAGTGAGTCCCTAGTGGTCCAGCTCACCTGCCTGAAAGTTAAATCTGTTAAATGGTTTCATGGTCATTGGGAGTCCAGTTTTGTTCATTGGGAATTCATTTTAGTGATTTGTTGTATTGATTTTCAGTGTTTAAAGACTCATTTCGAAGACAGAGATTTTATTGTAATGCTTTTCTTCATTTTCATTGGAAATTAAAGCACATGTTTTCTCCATATCCCAAGATGTGTATTTTTCCCCCAATGAGGTGATGTTTTCAAAGCATGCCATCTATCTGCTCCTGTTCCGGCCCCTTTGTCAAATGTTAGAACTCAATGTGGTCCACGAATCAAAAAGTTTGCCCACCCCTGTTCTACAGCAATTAGATGCCTAGAAGTCGATAATTTCTTTTTTTTTTACTTTCATTAGAGTGCAAAGTCAAACTTTAGACAGATTATGATAAATATCAAAAATAAGAGCAAGGCTATAACATAACTCAAGAAGAATGCAAAAAGTGTTTATCCCAGGTCTTTCAAGGTAGATACATTTTCAAATCTGGTGTAAAAATGTCACAGTCAGTAGTATGGTTGCTTATCCTTAACCAGTTCTGAATGGATGAGTCTTCTTATAAATCTAACATATTTTCACCTTACCTTAATACTTAGCTATATTTCACTTAGCCCTGGGCTCCATTAGAGTAACAGATGTTAGCTATAGAAGTGCAGCTGCATTACTTGGCAGTATGTTACCTTCCATACTTAATATGAGTATATATTTTTTCTTCACAACTGCTTATCAAAATTATAGCTTAGCAAAGCTAAAGTTCCACTATGGAACAGAAAATGTATACTTTGCAAATGCATAGTTTAGCAAACTGAACATAAACTGTTTACAAGTAAAAGCAAGTACAGACAATGCAATGTTTAGATCTAATGTCAGACTTCAATACAAAGACAAAACACATCAGAGATAATTGTTTATTACTAAGGAAAACATTACTGTGTTTCTAAATTGCATTCTGTCACAGACAACTGCAGTAATTGGCATACCGGTCCTGTCTGGTGGACCCCAGCCATAAACAAACTATATAATAGAAGGAGGAAGCTACTACATGATAGAGCAAAATCCCAAAAAGGGAAGGCATCTCTGATCAGTATTAGCAAAAATCTATGGGCACTCATTCAACCATCTAAGGCCAGCTTCAAGAGAAAAATTGCACAGGACACTAAGGATAATCACAAGGCTTTCTTTAATTATGTTAGGAACCTGGGTGGGCATTCCCAGATATGCTCAGAATTAGTCCAAAATGACAAAAAATACACCGAACCCACAGACATTGCCAACATCCTAGCTGACAGGTTCAGTGCAAGCTCCCCCCCTTCCCCACCTAAAGGGCAAATATCTATCCCAGCAGAGTGCTGCCCCCTGACATCTCAGATGCTCAGGTAAGAGCTGCGCTCTCCAAAGCAAACAACACAGCATCAATGGGACGAGACCGTGTCCCGGGCTGCGTCCTACATGAACTCCAAGAAGAGTTAGACCCAAACATAAAACTACTGTTCAATCTCAGCCTTACTACAGGATATGTACCCAAAGAGTGACGTACAGCAACAGTGGTCCCTCTCCACAAAGGTGGTGCCTCAACGGACTCTGGAAACTATCGCCCCATAAGCCTGACTAGTTTGGTCTGCAAAGCTATGGAAAGGATCATCATGGACCTCATAAATAAAGATATTGGGGGCCTACAGACACTGGATCCTACCCAGTTCGGCTTTGTTAAGGGCAGATCCTGCCTCTTAAACCTGGTCGACTTCTTTGAAACAGTCACCAAGGCCATTGATGAAGGGAAGGTGGTCCACACAGCCTACCTGGACCTCGAAAAAGCCTTCGATACAATACCCCACTCGGGCATTATAGATAAGCTCACCAGCTTAAATATAAACCCCTATGTCACTAGATGGGTTGCAAACTGGCTCAAGGACAGAACCCACATGGTTAGAATTGCTGGAGCCATGTCAGACTCCAAACCAGTTACAAGTGGTGTCCCACAGGGCTCAGTCCTGGGACCTCTCTTGTTTGGTATATATTTCTCGGAGGTACAGGCTAACACAGAAGGACTGTGGCTGACCAAGTTCGCAGATGACTGCAAACTGGGCGCCATTTTAGACTCTCCAGCCGACACAAGCATCTTCCAAAAGGGCCTCATAGAAACAGACAACTGGTGCCAGAGCCATGGCCTCAAGCTAAACGCCAAAAAGTGTATAGTCATCCCCTTTGGCAAAAACAAAGTGCCCACAAATTACCACATAGGTGGTAATCCATTAAGTACAGAAGAAGTAATTAGGGACCTGGGGACCCAAGTTGATAGCAATCTCTCATTTGACAACCACGTGGCCAAAGTGGTTAGAAAAACATTTTATATAGCCCACCTAATCATGAAGGGATTCACATCTAGATTAGGGTAGGTCATCGTGCCTCTTTACTCATCCCTCATCAGGCCCATAATCGAGTACAATGTCCCTTTTGGGATGTACCTTACCAAACACCTGCAGCAACTGGAAATACCCCAAAAGTACCTCACCAAGAGGATCAAAGGGCTCAAAAGATGCCATATGCTGCCTGGTTAAAGAAACTCCAGCTCTACTCAGTGGCATACCGCCTGCTCAGAGGCGACCTGTGCCTGACGTATAAAGCCATGTCCAACCCGGAATTAAGGGACATGCTGCACCTCAAAAACTCCAAATCCCATTGAGCTACACGCTCAAGAGACTTGAACCTCAGCACTGAAATAAATAGGACATGCTGGAGGGACAGATCCACAACCCAGAGGCTCCCTTCACTCTGGAATAAAATCCCAGTCCAGGTTAGGCAGAGTCCCTCACTGACTCTCTTCAAGAGGAATCTTGATGAGAGGATGGGAGATCATAGGTTTATCCCGGGTATCACTTCTGTGTCACTGTTAGACAGAGGCACAGTAGACTAACCTCGAAAAAGGGCATAGCAAAATTAATTTAAAATGGGTGGCGAAAGCCAAACATACTCTGGCTAGGCTTATAAATGCCCTAGGGCAGATAGCCTAGTATGAACCTGTGAACCTATGAACCTAAAAGCTAATATGACTAGTGAAATCATTCACTCGTTTATACCATTAATGGAAACCAGAAAGTTGTTTATAGGTATCTAAAATTATGCTGCCCTCTTATAACCCAAGCAGAACATTTGCTTTTAGCATGATGCCTAAATATGTGTAACATGCATTCCACATCTTGGCTCAAACAGAGTATAAGAAATGGTAAATGTAGATGGTCATAAAAACAGGGTTCTGGTAATATACTAATAAGCCAGTCCACTCATGAATCAGCAATGGCAACAGCTTCCAATGGAAAAAAAAAACAGATTAAGCAACTTTCATGTCTACTAGACTTCATCAAAAATCTGGTGGATGAAACAAAAGGATGAATTTAGATAATCCTCCTGACCAATCAAACACTGACAAAAACAATATATGAGCAATAACATAAAATATATTTAGAATAAATGTAGAAATGTCATAAAAATTAAAAAATAAATCATATAATAATATACTCAACCAGTTTCTGAGGAAGTCTAGTACAGATGAAAGTGCTTAATTTTTTTCTTGCTTAAAGTTGTTTCTCTTGTTGATGCATGAGTGGACTGGGTTGATTTCCTATATTACCACAATTACTGCTTTATTGTCTATGTAGTTTTATTTTATTGTGGTACTGCTCTTGGGTTCTAAATAAAGATGGTCAATCATTATGTAATTTAACAAAAATATAGTACTTACAAGTAAAATTTCTCATCCCAGACTGGATTAAGATTCCCAAATATAGTTTTTGTTCTCTTTTTAGCTTTCCCAACTTGTACAGTAACATATGGATCACTAGAGCCAGTTTTGTCCTTCGCTTGTAAACCTTGGGCACAAACAACTGTGTGAAAGAAAACAAAGACAAAAAATGCAATACAAATTATATTCACTTGTACAGTTCCATTAAAAAGACAAAGAATGAGCATTTCATAATATATCTTCATTTTGTTTGGTCCTGACATTCAACAGTTCTAGAGTTCATTTTATAACCTAAAATAAAACTGTGAAATGTATCATACCATATGCATTTTTGCTTTGCACACCATTTCTTTGTGTACAGCACACACCTTCCACTGTTTTTCATTTGAACATTTCCTTTGGTTAAGTAAGAGAACAGGAGACAGTTTATGACTCTTAAAACTCAATAAGATCATGTGGTAACATTTACATTCACGTTGCTATGATCAGAATGACTGGCAGCTAGTATAACATATAATCATTCAGGCAGTTCTGTTTAATAAAATAAAATGTCACTGATAAAAACTGGAAACAACAGAGGTGAGTGTTAAAAGAGATGCATATGTAAAGCTTGAATATTCTTCCATCAGCTTTATTAATTTGACATTTTTACCCTTTTTGTTCAACAAATTACATCAATTGATTACTTGAAGCATATCAATATGTGGCAGATGCAATTGCTAAAATTAGACCAAGTTCTGGTCAGACTCAGATATTTAAAGCTAAACCTAAGTCCATTTTCTCAATCTCAAGTAATTTCAGACAAAACTTAAATGAAACTATACCTAAATAGATAACAGACACACACACACACACACACACACACACACACACACACACACACACACACACACACACACACACCAAAGTTGGCTCACTAATAAACAGGTGCCAGGAAACAGACTCAGCTCATGCAAAAAAATTGCAAAACATCATTTTCTGAAGGAGGGCAGATTTCCCTGTACTCTCATGTAAGGGACTGCACCCCCCTCCCATGCTAATTATAAATGCTAACTCCTAGATCACACAAAATGGGTGGAATCACATCTTTCGCAACCTCATTTCTCCATAGTTCTCTACAGTATTTGACTACAAAATTGATACATCAAATCAAGTACACACACACACACACACACACACACACACACACACACACACACACACACACACATATATATATATATATATATATATATAGAGAGAGAGA
>NC_056740.1:512223611-512383611 GCF_019279795.1 Protopterus annectens | reverse complement strand
TTCTGTGTTCTTTTCTCTTTTATAGTGGTACTCTTAGAGAATAGACTGTTGACAACATAATGTATAGATTTAGTGTTAGGGGCAGCTGTGGGTTAGGGATAGAATATATGAGTGAGGTGATACAAAGTGGTGAAGCCATGAAACCAGACATTCAGTATGCCAGTAACTAAAATGTTCCATGGTTAGTAAACTTCTTACTTTTACTTATAATGAGATATTAACTAAACCTCCCTCTCAAACATATGGTATGCTTCACAAAGAAGAAAATGCATAAATAGACATCTAGGCCAAAATAATCAGGGATGTTAAAGTGCGTGGGTATATTATTGAAGATAAACCAGCTTATCTAGGTCTATTTTTATGGTAGGTAAACAGGTAAATAACTTTTACATTTAATATAAGGAAGCAGGTAAATAACTTTTACATTTAATATAAGGAAGTAACAGCAGATTAGAAACCAAACTACTAATTTCTTTATACTCACTCTCAAAAGAATGTACTTTTGACTAATATTGCCTCAAAGTAGACCTAGGCCTACAGACTGCATCCAGTTTACAATGTCTTGCAAAATTATTGAGTGAGAATGCAGAATCTGCTTCAAAATACTGTCCAGGTCTGCATTATGACAAAATGCTAGTGACAGTAATGAGGCACATACTGCTCTGGTGAATGTGACCTACTGTAGGTCACGAAGAAAATAACTTAACCATTTCATGACAAAATTTGATAAAAAACAGTCAGCCACTAAGCTAGAACAACCTTAGACCTTTAACAGGCAATTATTTTAAAAAATGAACATTTGAGAATCTTTTATGAAAAACTTACTCCATCCACATAGAAACTGAGTTGTCTATGGACATCAATGCACACTAATAAATATTTTTCTATAACGGAGTATTAAGGGAAAAAACACAGAGATGAACTGACAGGTTCACATAGATTTGTGTATGCCCTTAGGATAAAACAGAATTGACAGGTCCATGGAACCATGTGATGACTAGAAACAACTAAGAAACTCAGCACAGGGTTTCTGAATTCCCTATCTGTCTGAGCACAGGAGGCTGCTAAACATTCAAATAAATGATTGTCTGTTTATTGACTAAGGATTGATTTAGGGTGAAATATAAATTATAAGGTGATTACATCTAGCAATGACTACATTAACAGCACTTACTCCAGTGTCAATGAAATGCTAAAATCTGATGATATCAGCATTGACCTCCTTGAAGGTCAGTGTCTCCAAAGTCAGACTTGATGATGAAGGTTCAGTTCCTCAGCTTAACTCCAAAATGTCAGCCCTAGACAACTGGACTAACAAACCCAACAACACAGCAATATCAGCACAAATGATACCGTTGATGATGATTGAAAATGCAGTGTTAAGTATGCTAAGGGCCCACAGTAGATGGCGGTAGATACTCTAATGCCAAATGCAGCACTGTGTGGTATAAAGCTGCAGATCGTCCACTTGCTTGTCATAAGGAAGAACAGAGTGAACTCTAGTAGAAGCTGGTCCACAGGTCCATATATTGCACACCTCTTTATCAGTTAAATATATCATGCCGAAAGGTTTGACTAGTTTTGGGAGAAATCAGTCAGAAGAGTCCATGTTTTTTAATCTTGTGCTTAAATTTCCCTTTTTACAGCTTAAGTTAATCGATGAATATTATTGTAATCTCAGTCTGAGATTCTGAAAACAAAGCTGACAGACCTGGTACAGAATCTGTGGTTAGCATGTCTGGACCAGAAGTTTTCTTCAGAAATGAACACTTGATGATCCCAGCAGAACGTGTCCTTTTATCCAAAAAAAAAAAAAAACAAGACAACTTTTTTCCTTGTCTGCAAGCATGTCAGGAGTGAATTACCAAAATATTAAATGTTTGTAAAATGAGGATTGGAGCATACCCTTTTGTCCTGGGACATCTTCAGTGGTGTTAGATACATGGGATAGGAGGGATTAAAAGAATAAGGGTAGGATAGGTTTAAATATGAGGGAGGGATGTTAGGAGGAAATGAGGTAAGAATAGGGAGGGGATTAGAGGGTTTTGTCAAGTGTAATGAACGGTGTAATGAATGTAGGAGTCACATTTAGGCATGAACTTGCTACTGCAAGTATCATGCCCATGACGACCGGTAGGTGCTGTGGAGAGGTAGGCCTTGAATTTGTGAAAGAGGTAAGTTGGTAAATAGCTATGGTCAGTATGAGGTGGATGGGGACAGCACAGTTGCTGAGTATGAGGTCAGTGTAATTTTGCATGATAGTTTGCAGATGATGCTTAATTGTGTGGAGTGTCTGGTAGGTGGTTTGGTTTGTTTGGCTTTGTTTAAGGTGTTGTGTTATGGTGTGGTAGGTGTCAGGAGCAGTGGTAGTGTGCCTGCTCATGGCTGAATGTTTAGGGATTTGAGCGGTTAGCAATTTTTTTTTCTCTTTCCTTGATTTGGCGAGATGGAGACACAGCGGTGAGAGGCCTTGAGTTTTCATGGAGTATGTTTGGTCTGGTTACGTTGGTGGTTTAGTGTTTTGCAGGTGGTGCAGATTTTCGCTGACTGTATAGAGCTGATTGTTTGCTCCAGGTGGCGGGAGTTAGCCACATGCCCAGTGTCAGCATGGATTGGTTTTAGCGCTGTTAATGTTTTCTACATATTAGGGTTTGGTTGGTGGGCTGATGTACAGATAAGGTGAGAAGTCTTGGTTTCTTCATGGTTCCTTGTGGTGTGTGAGTTACCACTCAGGCATTGGTGGGAGGTGCTGAGCCAATGCATGGTACAGGTTGGGTTTGGGGCTGCAGTTTGCTGTTTTGGTTATTGTGTTTTGTTTGCGCATTGGGCTGCAGTCGGCTGGGTTGATTGTTGTTGTCGGTGGAGGACTTCTGGTGGAGATGTTTTGCCCAACAGGTGATTGGGGTCTTTTCTGCTACTTGGGTATTGAATCAGGGCAGTTTACTTGTGGGGGAGCAGTTCGTTCTCGCCTGATGCGTGCCCATGGGGATGCTGGCTGTCATGGAGGGGTTGGGTGCTCTTGCTGTCGTGGGGTCTCCCATGATTGTGGCACATGCACACAATGCTTAAACAAGTGAATGGTGATTGATCGACCCTATGTAAGTGAAAGCTTACAATGGCAAAGTGTCAGAAAAGTGAAATCGCTGTTCCAAAATAAATAAATAAATAAATAAAACTCAATTGCAAACAGTACATTAAGTGGGGGGCTTCAGCCCCCACACCCCCCTATTTAAATATACCAACTCTGAGACTGCACTACAGTGCCAAAAATAGCAAAGTACCGAAGAGGCCAAGCGAATTCTTTCCCTGGGAAAGAATTTACTTGGCCGCTTCGGTACTTTGCATTTTCAGCCTTTTCAGTTCGACTAAGATGCATTCGAAAGAATGCATCTTCGGCTTTCTAATATAGACCCCAATTCAGTTGACGTTGACTGTGCTTATGTGCTGGTGCTCTATATTGCACTGCTGCACATGTTCTTTCTTGGGGAACTGTTGATGGGCAGAGAGTTTAGTGGAACGTTGCCTAGTGTTCTCTTTTTGAGGCTGGGGCAACTACTACTGTGTTTTCTATGGGTGCGACTCTTTCACCTCATAGCTGTAAGTTGGAAAAGAAAAAAGAGGAAAAAAAAAGTGTATGGCATGTTTTTTCTCGGGACATCTAAAGTTTTCATAACTGTCAAAGTTTCTGCCTCAGGAACAGATAACTGAATGTACTATAACACAGAAGCATGCCCCAGTCTGTACACTGACTGTGGGTTACAAGGCATGGAGTTTTATGTATTCTTTCAGCATGACTAGGTCAAAGAGGTCATTCTGCTCTGCTGTGTTCACGGAAATGCTCGGGTCTTTGCTGGCTGTCATTTGCTGTTTGGAGTGTTCATACAGTGTTTGGCATTTACACCACATTTCTTGTTCTCAAAACAGCCCTGGATGGTTTTCACAGGCTATGATCACATCGGTTGACTGTTGCCATGCATGTGTTTGGGAAGTGAGAATCATGTAAGACAAGTATGAGACAAGGTGCTATACCGTCTAATAATGGTAGTGTATGTTTGGCATATTTTTGCCTGGTCAGGAAATACTGTAACTTCAAATTACTTGGCTGCTGTGGCATTTTCTGTCATCACAGTCCAGAGTGTAAAAGGTTAAAATTTAGTGTCTTCTGGCCCTCATTGGTCTGTGTATGTATTTATTTTATGAAGAATGTTTCACAATGTTATAGTCAGAAACATTTTTTATTTCTTTTGGTAAAACTATAATGTACAAAGGAAAGGAGAAGGCATCTTCTGTATAATGCATAATGTATTTTATATATATATATATATATATATATATATATATATATGTGTGTGTGTGTGTGTGTGTGTGTGTGTGTGTGTGTGTGTGTGTGTGGAATTATTAGAAAACTTTTATCCTTCAGCAACATGAACTTCTAGATGGCAGATAATAGGGCCAATAATGCCAGGTATTATTATTAACGTACTTATTCTCTCAGAGATTTATTCTTTATACATTGTGAAAGAGGAGTAGTTCACAAGTACTGAATAGACTTACATAGACAGAGGAGCATAGAATTTATTCTCCTATTTAGTTCTTGGACTAGACATGGATGTTAAAGCCCTTTAGAGACATATTTTACAAGGGTATGTTTATGTCTGATTTTGGAATAGTTTTAAATGGGTTCCACAATTCCCACAGATGGATATATTTTAATTAATTATTACTCAGCTGAAGAAAATGTTTTTATTGCCCTTGTCTGTTTAGAAGGCTGTGTTTTGTGGTCGTTAGTGGTGGCATGGTGGTATGTGGGGATGTAATGTTTCCTCAAGGTGGGTTTGATTGCTTTGAAGGCTGCGGTAGTGCAGGGAGGGGGGTCCGCTAGTTGATGGTGTGATGGGCAGGAGCAATGGTACAAATGAGAAACCCTTGGGATTGTTGCGGCTTGTATTAAATCATTAAGAGATCCTTGTTAGATGTAAAACCAGCAAATTTTAACCATCCTATGACCTTCCTAGTTGGAGTTGTTAGTAAGCCATTAGTATGTGCTACTCATTTTTTCTATTTGTTCCACAATTCAAATGCTAGTGTCTCTCATTTTGGAAATGGAAGGCTGAGAGCTAGGCATTGGGCAGTGAAGTACATTTGAGTTTCAGACTTTGAATCTTTCAGAGGGGGTATGTTAAAGCAAATCCTGTTGTGTTGGCAATTTATAAGCCATAGGAGTAGTGCTTGGTACATTTGGTGGAAAGGGAGATTCCACTGTGGATGTGGTTTTAGGCAAGGCCGTTGTCAGTTGGGTGAAGCACTTTTCCTTTCATAGTATTTGCTTCCCTGAGCCCCTGTATAGCAGGGTAACTGACGTGATCCCCGGGTTGAATTTTCTATCTCCCATTCAATCATCAAGGTTCCTTTGAAGAGGGCCAAAGAGGTGCTCTGCTTGACATGTATGAGCAGTCTATTCCAGAGTGTGGGGAGTCTCTGGGTCAGGAACCTATCCCTCCAGCATGTTTTGTTCATGGTGATGAAAAGGTTTAGATCCTGGAGAGTGTGGTGCTGAGTGATTGTGATTTCTTTAGGTGTAGCATGTTCAACAGCTTTGGTGGTCTGGAATTATAAAGTTACCTGGTTTGTGGATAGGGATAGGTCCCTTCAGGTGTGGGGTTTACTTTTAATATATTCCACTGGTAGTTAAATTTATTTTGGGTATTTGATAGGGTCATAGGAAGTATTGCTTCAGTTATGGCTGCTTTGTCATAGATGGGAGTATTGGTGGTACATTCAAAACACAAAAGGAACACCCACAGGGGCTGAAACAGCGTAAAAAAGATTCTGCAACCACAAAGCACAGTTCAAATCCCTCTGTGAAGCAACGTTGAAGACTGAAACAATTGACATCCACGATTGTAAATAATATTAATTTATTGAAATAGAACCACGACTAAGCGCTTTCGCCAGCAATCTGGCTTCATCAGAGTCGTTCATTTCTCATGTAATTGCTCTTTATATCATGTGCACTCAAATCCCATTGGAACAATTCCTAAAACACACCCACCTATACAAAAAACCCCACATAATTCATGAATTAATTATATCAATGTTACTACATAGGAATCATAGGTTAGTACTAAGCTAACTGCCCTTGCGAGCCATTGTAAGCCTAGCCAATTATCCCTTGTGAGACTCAAACCCTGCACCTTGTGCTTGTAAGGCAAACACCTTAACCATTAGGCCACCCTCCTAACCCACCCTAACTAACATAAAATGTTACTACATAAAACTATTCAAAAAACTGTTCAAAATGTTAACAATGAAATAAAATCAATTTTTTATCTTGTTAATGATGATGTCCTATTCATAAAATTCAATAGAATAATGTATCTAATATTGACTCATTCTATTCTAATGATCTCTATATACACATAAACGTAAACATTTCATACACATAAACAACACATTAATATTTTCATGTATCAACTTAATATAATTTCAAAAACTTCCTAAAAAAACTTTCTAAAACACTTTCTAAATAACTTTTTTAAAAAAAAACTTTCTTTACAATACATTTGATTCAACACAAACCCATCATTTCCCAAGTATGTGATATGTAAACTGATCAAATAAGTTGAGACCTCAATTTTAACATGGGTTTGATCGAAATGTAGTCATTCAAACCCGGGGGACTACAGGCATCCAATCTAAATTGCCATTCTGTTTCTATTGAATTTTATGAATAGGACATCATCATTAACAAGATACAAAATTGATTTTATTTCATTGTTAACATTTTGAACAGTTTTTTGAATAGTTTTATGTAGTAACATTTTATGTAGTAACATTGATATAATTAATTCATGAATTATGTGGGTTTTTTTGTATAGGTGGGTGTGTTTTAGGAATTGTTCCAATGGGATTTGAGTGCACATGATATAAAGAGCAATTAAATGAGAAATGAACGACTCTGATGAAGCCAGATTGCTGGCGAAAGCGCTTAGTCGTGGTTCTATTTCAATAAATTAATATTATTTACAATCGTGGATGTCAATTGTTTCAGTCTTCAACGTTGCTTCACAGTGGGATTTGAACTGTGCTTTGTGGTTGCAGAATTGGTGGTACATTCCTTCCCAGGTTGGCAGGATAGGTTGCCCTTGAACATGTCTTGGAATGTATGTATTTTGAATGTTTTACATGTCTTTTTCTTTCTTGCAGAGGGGGTCTTGGAAAACTGTGGCTGTAATTTGGAATAGGTGGGTATAATGTGGAGCCTTCTAATTCCTATTAGATGGTTTAATTTTGTCCTGTTCTTTGTAGATGATGGTGTGCCGATTTACAGTGGTGAGATGCAGTGAGTTCGCAGATGATCATGCTTTGGTGTCGATTAAGTGGTGGGCTCATTGGTGAGTAATCAGAAATGGATAGGTTTAAAGGCAAGCATAGTGATCTGGAAGAAGCAGAAACTCGTAACTGTCCAGGATGATGAAGCATAATCAACTTTTTGTTTACTCTAGAATAAGTATTAATGTTTTATGACCTCGTTTGATTTGTGATACAGGATAACATACGATACATGGTAGAATTAAGAGTTCTATTATTTAGACATCATGAGATGGAGTGGTGCAGTAGTTTGTGTCATTTCACATCTAGACGTTTTCCAGTTCGATTCTCGGGAGAGGCAAGTTGTGTGGGCTTTGCGTGCCCTCCTTGTATTTGTGTGGGTTTTGCTGGATACTCCTGGGTTTTCATTCCATGCTGCTAAGTTGCTAGTTACTTAATATTGGCTATACATTTGTATGGGAAGACATATTTGTATGGGAAGACATATAGATCACATACGTTAGATGGTCGTCATAGTGAGAATGATTTTGCTGCATGTTTAAATTTGGAAGCATGTTTAAATGGATGTCCTGGTCACTTGGGTGGGCACACTGAGGTCACAGATGGAGTGCTGAGTGAGTAACATTCAATGCCCTGATGTTAATGGACTTGAAAGGTAATGTTTTTTGTTTTGTGGATGTTTTGAGTGCTGGGGAGGCTATAAGGTAGTAGGTAATTTTATTCAATGGTCATAAAGGCACATTACAGTTGGGGCAGTGGTTATTTTTTGCAGATGTAGGTCATATTTATTTTGGCCAGTTTGAGTGGGTTACTTTGGTAGGGTTAATAGTTGATGTAGTTTATCAGTTTTGTTGCTTGTGGCTTAGTTCTTTGATATGCCATTGTGGCATATGGATAGGGTGGCTTATAGGGATTTGTATTTTGTTTATACATTTTTAGGTGTGGGGTTTGGGGGTGTATTTGTGGCATTTGTTTTGGTTGTGGCTAGTCATTCGAAAAGGTGATGGCCAGCAAGGGCAAGGATGGTTCTTGGGTGCTACTCTCGTATTGGATAGTTGGAGGGATGACAGGAAGGTTCGTGATCTATGATAGGGCTGCTTTTAAGGTTAGTTGGCGATTGCCCTTGTCTGGTTTTAGGGGGCATTGGATTAACATCAGGGAGGGACTAAGGGTTTCCTTTCAGTTGTTTGGCCTGTTTGTCACTTTGGCTATGCATGTGATAAGGTTTATAAGCTGGAGGTTTGAATCAGTGGCTTGTGTGAGGGAGGATGATAGAGGGGACATGGAGTATTTATTTTACTTTTGGTGTTTGTGTTAGCTGGAGTAGGAGGCTCATTGGGGTTGTTGGGAGATTATGGTTTGTTTTAAATTGCCAATATGGAATTACAGGGCTGATGGTGTTTGAACAATGCTATGATGGTTGTTTAATTATTTCATGTTATAAAGGCTAGTTGGTTTAATGTCTGGATTGATATTGCACCTGCGTTAAAGAGATCTTATTGGTATGATGGTATGCAATGGGGTTTAATAACAAAATAGTATGGCTTGATTTGTTGAGTTGCTAGATTGCCATGATGATTGGTGAGCTGTTTTATTGCTTATAAGAAATAATTAGTGTGATGGCAGGATTGCTAGACAACAGAAGCTTAATGATATTAATTTGGTTGGTAGTGACGGGGAGTCATTAGAATTGTTGCTTTGGCATTAAGGAGAGCTCCTTTGGTTATTACTGGATTGGGTGATACATGTGGTTGCAATGTGGCATAATGGCATGTAATTGACTCTGCATGGTTTTATAATGCCCTTGAAGTCATTGCGGAGCTGAATACATTGGTTGCAGGAGATGTTTTGGTCATCAGAGTGGTATGCAGTGAGGCTGTAGAGGGCAGTTAGAAGGAGCAATCCTTGCAGTAAGCTGAGGTGAAAGGTAACAAATTTTGTTGATCGGGTGTGGTACATATTACTTTATTCAGGTTCATTGAAGCACAGTTGATTTTACACACTGGTTTGGGATACTGGGCTTTTTTCAGGTATTGCAGGTATGCAGGTGTTTTAGGGGATAGTTCAGGATTTGGGTACTGTCCATGAGGGAGGCTTAAGAAAGGCACAGTCTGCTGTGTTTCTTTGCAGATGAGGGCTGGTCCTTAATGTTCTAGCTGAAGTTTGCAAAATGAGTACACTGAATGATGTTTGGCCTTAGGATGGAAGCTTTGGTGAAAAGAGGGGGAACAGTCTGGTCAGGCTGGTGGGTGGAGAAGAGGGGCAGGTTTGCCCTCTTCTGTTCCCCCTCTGGTGATGGATGTGCAATTCAGTAAGTTTGGAAGGAAAGTGAGTGGTTGCTCTGGTGGACAAATTAATAAGCAAGCTGAGCTGCTTATATGGATGGTGGTGTAATTCAATAAATTGAAGGTGAGTGTGAATGTTGCCTTCTTAGTGCAAGGATAAAGTTAATAAGCAAGCTGAGCTGCTTATATGGATGGTGGTGTAATTCAATAAATTTTAGGTGAGCGTGAAAGCTGCCTCGTTAGTCCAAGGATAAGTGAGCAAGTGGGGTACGCTGCTTATCAAGGGTGAGCATTTGCGCTATCCTTATGGTTATTACATGTCTTCTTCCATGGGTATTATTATCACCTGTGTCATGTTTTGGTTGAAATGTATAACTATTGGTTAACAATTATGTTTATGAAAGTTTAATAAAGGTCGTCAAATGTCATTCAGTGTTGTGTGTTTATTGAAGTGGAACAGGACAAATGGGGTTTGGAACAGACCCTTTTGTCCAGGGACATCTTCAGTGGTGTTAGATACATGGGATAGGAGGGATTAAAAGAATAAGGGTAGGATAGGGTTAAATGTGAGGGAGGGATGTTAGGAGGAAATGAGGTAAGAATAGAGAGGGGATTAGAGGGTGTTGTCAAGTGTAATAAAAGAAGGAGTTACATTTTGGTGTGAACTTGCTGCCCTCCCTCCCTCCACTTTTGTATTAGTAGGGATTTTGTGTATTTTAGTAGGGAAGACAGAGAAGAGGGGCAGATTTGCCCTGTTCTGTTCCCCCTCTGGTGATGGATCAATAAGTTTGGAAGGAAAGTGAGCGGTTGCTCTGGTGGACAAGTTAATAAGCAAGCTGAGCTGCTTATATGAATAGTGGTGTAATTCAATAAATTGAAGGCGAGTTTGAATGATGTCTTGTTAGTGCAAGGATAAATGAGCAAGTGGGGGACGCTGCTTATCAAGGGTGAGTGGTTGTGCTTACCTTATGGTTATTTCATGCCTTCTTCCATGGGTATTATTATCACCTGTGTCATGTTTTGGTTGAAATTTATATCTATTAGTTAACAATCATGTTTATGGAAGTTTAATAAAGGTTGTAAAATGTCATTCGGTGTTGTGTGTTTATTGAAGTGGAACAGGACAAGTTATGTTTTTCATCCTAGTAATTTAAACACTTAGAATGTTTGTTCTATGGAGGTAGTTTACTGTCACATTGTATTTCTTAAAAGCACATTCCTTATTTCTATGTTAAATAATAAACCTATTTGAAACAGCAACTGGCCTCTAATGGCATGGAGAGACTGTAGAAAACAAGAACCCTAGAAACAACATTCACTTTTTTACAAGAAGCAGAAAAGCTACACTATAGCACCAATTCTAAAATAGCACGTCTATGTAAAAGAGATGAAAAAATACAAAAGTAAAGGCAATAAAACATCTAGGCCTGGGGAAGACAACACTGAAAAAGGGGTTCAGGTGCCTAGGCAGCAAGACATCATCCTGTAGTATATTTGACTGTGGGGACATGACTGAAGTGACATTCAGCTGCAGAGAAATATGGCTGTTTGCAAATTCCCTGTGGGCAAAGAAAACCACACACTGCCATGCTCACAGCTTTAATAGCCAAATGCACAAGGGGAAAACAATGTCCATGGTCCCAAGGGAACATAAGACAGCAGGCAATATGGCAGGCATCAGCAGCAGGCTGGTCAGAGGGCATATCAGTAGCAGTAGAAATGCAGTGTACAATGGGCAGTGCCTTTATAATTTGATTGTGTGGACTACTAACCCCTTCACAGTATCTATGGATCATTACCTAAAAAACATACTGGAGCATAAATGTGACTACAGTAGCCTGCAGGATTTCCTCCATGCTGTTGCACACTTCTCCATGTTGTAGTTACATAAGTATGTACTGTACACTGAGTATAACACTCATTACTCCTTCTGCTACCATTAAGGCTGTGAGCATGGCAGTGTGTGCTTCTCTGTGCCCACAGGGAATTTGCAAAGAGCCATATTTCTCTGCAGATGAATGTCACTTCAGCCATGTGTCTCCAGCCATATGTACCACAGGGAAATGTCTTAATGTCTTGATGCCTAGGCGCCTGAACCCCTGAAAAAAGAGTTGAGTGAAAATGTTACAAGGAACACATTTTCAGGAGACCTCCCAGTGTTTCAGGAAACACGTTATCTAATATAGTTACTTCCATGAAAAGTATTAGTTTTGACTATGAACTGAAGTTTAAACTTGTGAGCATTTCTAAGAACTGATTCAATACGTAGTTTGTCTTGTACTCACAGTTTTGGGTGACAGCATTGAGAACATATCTCTCAACCTCTTACAGGAAAAAAAATTCAACGAAGCTATAAATAATGGTGGGACAAAGGCCCAAAACAGGGAATTTTTCTAAATATAGCTCTTACAAACTTAGCAAGTAGATAGAATAACAGGTTTTCCAATTAGCATGAATTTTCCAAAGCGTATGAAATTTAAAACTCAAATGTCTATTGTTATTTCCCTATCTTTACTCTTCAATGATTTGCTAAAAAAACACTTTATGAAAAATGGACCAAAAGTATGAGAGGTATGGTTGAGAATGGTGGAATACGTGAAAATGAGAATGGTGGAATACGTGAAAATTATAGAGGGATTAATAGATAGTTTAACCTGTTTTATGGCTTCAGGGTTGTTTTATGACTATAAGGCCAATATTAAAAATGTTAAAAAGGAGTGGAACACTGATGTAGAGGTTATGGAGGAGACTATGTTAGTTAAGATGTACCACTTGAAGTGACTGAGTATTTAAAGCAGCTGGAAGTTAAAGTTCATAATTTTGAGTCACTTCAGGATTTTTATACACTTACAATGGCAAAGTTAAGATCTGAGAGAACGGTTGACCGGAATATATGGATATCTGTTGATGAAGATTGTTAATGAAATTTAAGTGACAAAGATTTCTGAGGAAGAAAAGGGATGTATTTGTTTGGACTAAAAGATGGAAAAAGTGGCATCCTGGTCTGGATTTTTTTCTGTTAAATCGTTAGGTCTTATTGGTGTAGGAAAATTTTATTTATTTATTTATTTTATTTATTTACATTTGTTGACTGGGAATGTCCGACTGGACGTAGGTCCATTTGCAGCGGAGGCCCAGGGAGAAAAGCTCCACAGTTAAAAATAAACAGACAGTTGTTACATTGGATTACAATTTAATATAGCAATTACAACATATTTACAGATGAAAAACATAGCACATCAGTAGACAACTAGAATCTTTATCTGTGAAGTACATAACAGACATTAACAAAAGTTACAATAAGAAGTTCCTGCTGTATAATAAGTACTAGGCTTCTGAGCATCTGAGCTTGCTATAATCAAGGTATTTAGTGGAGTGGAAAGAAAGGTAGTGGTTGGATGGGGTAGAAAAAGCTATAAGAAGGCCTAATGTGATATGTCTAGTTTTAGTCATGCTATAAGAACCAATTTATTCTCAAAAACATTTCTGAAATTGAACAAAAATGAATATTATAAAGAACTAATTTATTAATTAGGATTATGCCTTTACAGAACTTACATAGTGCATATAGGGTTTTTTTGGTATTACGAGAGAATGTTGGAATTAAAAAATCATATTCCAGCTGACGTACCCTTTGATCCTGAAGATGTTCTTCCTGATAGAGTGAAACTGTTTTCAGACTTATAACTATAAATGGAAATGTGTTTTTAGACTATAAATTTAGCATTATTTATATGTATTAGATGTTACAATAAGGAAAAACACATACTGTCACAGATAATGCTTTATTATTATTATTATCATCATGGTTTAATTAAGAGAAGCTTAGTATCTACAAGACAATGCATAAGCACACACATATCCTGTCCCACCCCCTCAGATACACATATGAAGACATGCAAACTTGTGCGCATACACATGCACAGAGACAAACATATAAAGACATAGTGCCTGCATACTCTGCATCCACAGTGTATCCTGTGATGATATGAGACAGTGTCATGTGCAACATATGCCAGCATAGCTAGCTGGAGTTTTGTAAAGAATGTTATGTCATTGTTTTGTACAGATACTTGTGTTAAAAATATATTTGTAAAGTTGCTTGTGTTAAAACTGCATCAACAGTGGGTCCTGCTGGACAGAAAAGCAATATACATGTATGTCAGACAGTATTACTATAGCTGATTAAAAATATATGTTTTAACAGAGAATTCTGGAAGGGAAGAGGTTAATTTCAGTCCAGCTAATTTTGAAAAACAGGTTGAAAATTAAATGGGTTGCTTTATGCCATAAAGATTTTATCTTACAGGTCTGATTGCAGGCAGAGACAAAAATATCTGTGAAAACCAGAACTAAGAATCATATGCATTGCATTTAGGGGTGAACTAATTGCTATCCTGGAAGAGTGGAAGTTTTTGAAATTGTTTCATAGCTTTCAGATGCTGCAACAGATCTTAACAAAGCTTTGGATGTGTAATGTACTAGAGTCTGGTAAACAGATGTGATGTCATTCTATAACCAGCACTGAAATAATTGTTTTTAGATATTAGTGAGAGATATGATGGAACTCTTGCAGCAGACTTTGTTTTTGGAAACTGACAGGAAATATCTCTCAAAGATATCTCACATAACCTCACACCTCATCTTGTCTTGCTATAGTAAGCAACTCAACATTCATTATCTTGCCTTGTTGTAGTAAGTAACTTAACTAGGGAACAGTAATTCTTTAGGAAAATATAGTGACATTAATTAATGATTGATTTCCTGCATCTGTGTGAATCTATCCAATTGTGTTACTTTTGATATCTCCTGTGATTGAAACTCTAGTAGAAAACAGTGCAGGCGTACCACCATAGACAGGATAAAATCTGTGATATAATAAAACTCTTAAAAGACAAAACAAATGAAGAGTTTTATTAAATCACAGATTTTATCATGTCTATGGTGGTACATCTGCATTGTTTTCTACTTTGGTTCCTTTTTGGCAAGACTACCTTTAGCAGTGTGTATTTATTTATTTTCTGTTTCATTTGTGATTGAAACTCTGGCATTTATTATAACTAGATATTCACTATTCTGATGTTTTCTATTTTATTTTTATTATTAAATATTTGTAAACATTTCATTGTGGCTGGTCTTTTAGAGAATACTTTTAACATCTTAAGATTATTTATGCTTATTTTAGTGACACTGTGACCACTCCTGAAAGACTTGTTGCTTTGTTCAAACTCTATCATTTGTATTATTATTAATTTTACTCAGTATAATTGGGTACCCTTGTAAGAGCCTTAGAGTAACTGACTGGTGGGAGGATAATTACCTTAAGCATGGGCAGAGGGGGCATAGCTGGTAAATCTGTGCCAGCCTTTCCCAGGTGTGTGTGTGTGTGTGTGTGTGTGTGTGTGTGTGTGTGTGTGTGTGTGTGTGTGTGTGTGTGTGTGTGAAAATCAAATATCCAAGTGCATGTGTCAGTTAATTGGAACAGGGACAAAGAGCTCCACAGTGGTTAGTGTGAAGTCTTGTTTCGGGCATGGAGAGAGACAGTCCAACCCTAGGACTGGAAGGTGCTCTCTGTGTGCTCTTAAGTGAAATTGTGCTTGTTGCAGTGAGCTACATTTGAAAATATTGTGTATATACATTTTTGCTTCAAGTGGCTGTCCCTCACTGGTGTCAGTGGTGAGGATGGAGGGTCCTTGATTACTGGCCTGGAGTAGGGGCCGTCACATCTCCACACCCATTTCTTTTACATTTCTCTTTAGAAAACAGGTATCAAACACACAAACAGACATGCACCGAAGTACATTGTAAGCATTCAACCATATCCAGTCAATATAGCCACACATGCACACCCACAAACAAATACACATACACACACAATCTCACACATACACTGCATTGCAGTAAACACCAGAACTGGCATACTGTTGTACGTCACTCGGCACAAATGGTCAGATTCTCCATTTGGAATGTATACATGCATGGGGCTAAACTGTGATCAGACATTTAGACAATTTTTGTACTCTTCCCCGTAAATCTTGCACAGATGGGTTCAGGTATCCCTTCAATGCAGAATTCCTTTCAGTGTAGTGCACTGAGTTGTGAAGTGGCCTAACTTAAAATGGCCATGCCCTAGATGATTGTATTTATAGACAGTTCTGAAAACAATTGCTGCTGAGTGGCACAAATCTACTCAGCAGCAATGGGGTCTATAAATTGATTTGGTTTTGTATATTATGTAATATTTCAAAACACTTTTAGATATGTATACATCTATAGATATATATATATATATATATATATATATATATATATATATATATATATATGTGTGTGTGTGTGTATATATATATATATATATATATATATATATATAATATATATATATATATATATATATATGTACACTGTATCAGATTAAAGTGTAGTAGTCTGCCCTAGGACTCTTAGTACCTCTGGCAACAGTATATTGACTGCCTTGGGAAGGCAGCAGTAACAGCTGAAATTCAGGATTTGAAATACCAATACAACAGGGACTTGTTTATAACTGTCCAGCAAGTGACAACTTCAGCTTTGGGTGATTTGGATTTATTTATTATTTTGATCTACTCAGAGTCCTTGGGGGAGGGGGGTATAAAACGTGCAGTGATATTTCATAAGGGGGTACAAACCGGCTTCTATACACATGCCAGTGAGTCAGTCTCTTACAGTTCGGACTCCTAATGTTATAAGCAAACAGCCTAAATAGCTGTTGTACCACTGTCCTATATCTGCTAAAAGACATGCACACACACACACACACACACACACACACACACACACACACACACACACACACACACACACATACACTAAAGCTTATCAACAGTTATTCCATTGTACAAATAAACTGCAAATGTTCATTGGCCTTAAGAGATGTATTTAGCACTTGTTAATTTTTTTTTTCAAAGTTATTTAACCTCATGGTAAGATTTGTTGTTACACAAATACTTTTTGCATTAAAGTTGCTTTTAAGTTCATGTAACTTCTTAGTTATCTCAGTACATCGCATGTCTATCAGTAATTCATTATCTATCTGCAAACAAAAGGTGTTAATCTGTAAGGAATCATTTAATTAATGTTAACCTGCTTTTAAAAAAGTATTTTGAGAAAACACACACATATATATGTGTGTGTGTGTGTGTGTTTGTGTGTGTGTCTGTCTGTGTGTGTCTGTCTGTGTGTGTGTGTGTGTGTGTGTGTGTGTGTGTCTGTGTGTGTGTGTGTGTGTGTCTGTGTGTGTGTGTGTCTGTGTGTGTGTGTGTCTGTGTGTGTGTCTGTCTGTGTGTGTGTGTGTCTGTGTGTGTGTGTGTCTGTGTGTGTGTGTGTGTATATAACATTTCATTTGGAATCTAGATGACCCAGTATACCTACTTATTTAACATACTGAAAGTAAATTAGGAATGCTTGTGGCAGCTCAGTCAAATGGGAGCAGCTCTCTTATGTCTTAGCTATGCATTTTACAACTTCATAGCTTTTTTCCTTGAAAAAGTAGGTCAGGATGAATGAGTAACCTTCTATAAATGGAATAAAGCAATAAAAAATTTTCTTTATGAATAAAAGGCAGAAAGCCACATGTGTATTAAGAGATATACTTGGCTCTAAATGCTCGAAGTGCAGGTAAATGATGCTGCTTAAGGAAAAGTCAAAATAGGAATGCATTTCAGCTAGTTTACACATTATATTTTGCAGGTCCTCTTCTTCAAGCACTTTTCTACTACAATATTATCTAAACTTCCATGCTACAGTACAGTAATTTTTGATTGTGCTGTTCCTTTGTCCAGAGCATTTATAGCCAAAAAATTAGTATTGTGTGCAATTATTTTCTGCACAGATTCTAATATTTGGTCTCCTCCCTGTTCAGTCACTATATCCATAATGTCTGTCTTTCCCCAGCATAGCTGTCCAGACATGACCCTAGAAAAGAAAAGTGAAAGCTCCCTGGTTATTGTTGTGTCTTTTGGCATTTCCTAGTTAGGGGTCGCCACTGCGGAACTCCGGTCCGCTAATGATTGGCAGTAGATTTTTACGTACTGAGTTGCCGGCTCTGACTCACAACCTTCAATGAAGGTACGCCCACTCACGCATATCTCCACACAGAAGGCGCTCTAGCTGAGAATCAAACAGGACAACGTCTTACTGTGAGGTGACAATGCTACTGCAGCACCACCACCGTGAAAGCTCCCTGGTGCTTTGATCAAATTTCCCCATAGTCACCATGAATACTGCCTTGGGTCTTCCCTGAAAAGAGGCTATTGGCCTAGTGGAACTTTGTGGTGAAAAAAGTGTAAATAAATAAAATACTTAATCATTGAAATGTTCCTCAGCTGGCAACATGAGGATTTGTAGACAGCTGATACCTGCTGTTTAATGGCAAGATAATTGGCAATAAGAACACCAAGATTCAGTACCTTAGAAACAAACTACAGCTTGCCACCCTATTAATAATGTGTGGAGAAAAAACTGTAACCAGAGGATCATACATTGTAGCAGGAATGTTAATTGCACTTGTCATGATAGAACAAAGCTGAAAACAATTGTTACTCATCCATTTGTGGAAACATTCCCAGTCTGAAGCAAGTTTATTCAGCTCAGCCATATTGTTTTGCATTCATATCTGCCATATTGTTTCAGTATTAAAATGGAATTTTAAATTTCTTATTCGGTTAACATCCCCTAGTGGAACATATACATGGAAAACAGCAAGGAGTCAAGGATGGAACTCTACTACCCCACATATTAGAGGGTGAGATAAGGAGGAATTAGCCCCAGACATGATCTGCTCAGCACAGCTGTTAAAGCAGGAGGCAAATCACTGTTGTACAACACTAGAGACATTGCTATAGCGGATCAAATGATTAAGCAAGATGACATGATCATCAATGTAAAATGCAGAGGACAGGTTTAAGATGATCAAGGCTTGGTGGTTAACTACTGTGACTATGGTCTATAGGATCCTGGGTTCAAGACCTGCATGGTTGTTTATAAACTCTGGTTATAAATGCCCTTGGGCAGATAGCCTAGTACCTACCTATGAACCTATGAACATAAGATGGAGTGACCTCACTGATTTCACTGCGATGAGATCAATAAATACTCTTATAAGAGCTGTGTCAGTACTATGGCTGTATCAAAACTAGACTGAGTCACAGATTCTATTATCACTAAAGGAGGGGTCTGCCTTTATATGTACAACCTTCTTGAGGACCTTGCTGACAAATAGCAGATTAGAAATAAGTTTGCAAATTATCTGAGTTGATATTGTCAAATCCTTCCTTACTGAGAATGAGAACAGCCCAAGCCTCCTTTAAATTTAAAGAAAAAAACAACTCTACTATTATGGGATAGAGTGACACTTTTGTGAAGTAATGCCCCAGAACATGCAGAATGGACTTAACCATTCTGGTAGGATATGGATTCAACTATACAACCCACAGTTGGACAAATGCATACTGGTGACCAATCTAAAGAAATCAACAAAAGTAGAGTAATTCGGAGCAGACCAAAAGCAAGACCTGATGCACTGTGTAGAAAGTACTTGCAAGCATACCAGCTGTCTATAGATCTGATAAAGTAAAAATGGGAAATAAAATATCTATCCTCAAGCTCAAATCATTCAGCGGACAGATGCCTCCTGATGGCAAACACAGATGAATTGTTAAATCCAGATAACACCTGAAAAAGTACTGCAGGTCTCCTAGCTGCCACTGAGATTTCATGTGCTATATAGAGTCAGACTTCTTTCAATTTGTCTTTGTCTGAAAGCTGTCATGATATTCATCAATTACAAGCATGTCCTCTAACCAATGAGTGCAATGCCATTTCTGGTTCAAATTTCAAAGAGTTTGCCTCCTGTCATGGAGTTAAAGATTGTACCATGATACAGAATAAGGTGAACAGTGCAGGCACTTGGGGCTAACAGATATAAGGAAGACTCTAAGAAATTATTGTATGCCTCAAAAGCCTTGCTAAAAGCCTCTGCATGGCACTCCTGCAGCTGCTTATAGATAATGAAACACAACAAATCAGAAGTTATATGATTCTATTTTCTACAAACCAGACACTGGTCTGGAGGTGTCAAACTGGGGATAGCAACCAAGTAGTGAATCAAGCTAGGATGCCACAAAGTGTCAGGCTTCACCTCCAAACTGCTGGTCATTATACCTGACTCTAACACCATGTCCACTGTGTTGCCTTGTGTATGAGCTGAAAAGGTTAACACCTGAGTAAACTTGAATGCCTGCAAAATGCTATCAAGAGTCAAGGAATTCTCATGAATCCAGGTATTAAGAGTCACCAAAAGTCAACCATCTTGGTACTGATAATGTATGGAGAATTGGGGAATCCATGAATTCCTTGAGGAACATTCTTGCATGACTTAGGCTTATAATTTCATAGTTGTGTACTAGGCTAATGGCTCTGGAGCCTTTACAAGCCTAGTCCATAGACGTGCCCTGGCATCATGCCACCAGATGTTAGTTCCTAGTGCCTCTATCAAGTAGAGCCACTGTAGTGATCCCTGTGGTGAACTTTCTATTGCCAATCCACTCATCAAGATTTCTCTTGAAGAGGGAAAGTGAGGTGCTCTGCTTGACATGTATGAGAAGGCTATTCTAGAGCATGGGCAGTCTCTGGGTGAGGAACCTGTCCCTCCAGCATGTTCTGTTGATTGTGGTATTGAGGTTGAGGTCTTTGGAGTGTATGGTGTGGAGGGATTGGGATTTCTTTACATGTAGCGTTTCTAACAGAGCTGGGTCAGACATGGCTTTGTAAGATCACCTCTAAGCAGGCAATATGAGACAGATAATAGCTGGATTATTTTGAGTCTGTCCATGTAGGACATGTGTTTAATGCCTAGGATCCTCTTTGTGAGGTACTTCTGTGGCCTCCAGCTGTTGCAGGTATCTGGTGAGGTACATGCCAAATGGGGCATTATACTTTATGATTGGTGATAATGAGGAAGAGAGAGGAGAGAGAGAGAGAGAGAGAGACAATGGCCTCTTTTCTTCCTGGAACTTGGTGGTAATGGGGATGTGCCCAGGCAATGTGGCAATGTGGTGGTCAAAGGAGAGGTTGCTGTCAACCTGCATCCCTAAATCTCTTATAATGCCTTCAGTGTTCAGTGGTCTCCCATCAATGTGGTAACTAGTGGGAACTGAGTTTTTACCAAAGAGGATGACAATGCATTTTTTGGTGTAAGCTTAAGGCCATGGTTTGACATCAGTCACTGGTCTCAGTGAGGCCTTTTTGTAGAATGTCTGCATCACTTGTAGAACACAGCCAGGGATATTATTGGGTCCCATGGAAGCTTTATTATTGGCCTTGGACAATGCAGCTTTAACCTGTGCTGCAGTAATGCTGGGTACCTGGCATTCTTTCAGTATTGTAATTGGTCCTTTAGGGGGAAGAGAAGGGTAAGGTTGGCATTGAATCTGTTAGCCAGTATGTTGGTAATATCTGTTGGCTCAGCATAGGAGGTACCATTGTGTAGTAACTCAGAGCAAATCTGGGTATTGCCATGGAGGTTCTTAATATAACTATAGAAGGCCTTGTGATTGTTTTTAGTGTCTGCCACAATTCTCCCTTCATGGCTAGCTTTAGAGGATTTGATGAGGGATTTCAACTTTTTGTTGAGGCTAATAAGGGATTTTTTCCAGGCTTGGGACTTCACCTTTTTCTGCAACAGTTTCTTCCTTCTGTTGTAGAGTTTATTAATGGCAGGAATCCACCATACTGATTTCCTTTTTTTGGTGGAGAGTGTCTTGGTTCTGTTGGGTATGGCTAGTTCCATGTATTTATGTATATGTTCATACAGTGCATTGGTGTATAATCAGTCATGCAGCTATTTTCCTTTGGCGTGGGTGCAATGAAGTTAGCCACCTCTGTTTTTAGGAGTCCAAAGTCAGCTTTGGAGAAGTTTTCATTGTGATTACCTTTGCAGTGGCTATGGGTGAAATGTGGATTTCCATGGTGATTAGTTTATGGTCAGATTGGACCAGGGAGGGATTGACTATTGGTGTAAAGCAACGGTCACCCATGTTAGTAATAACCAGGTCAAGGATGTTGCTTCTTCTAGTTGGGGTCAGAATGAACTGGTCCAAGCACTGGAAATGATGAATTCCAGGAAATGTTGGGCCTGTGTATTGGTGCTTGAGTAGTTTCCCAGTTGATGGAGGGGTAGTTGAAGTCTCCTAATATGAGAATTTTGGGTTGGACCTTGATAGATTCCAGGGTGCTTAGGAATGTGGAGTGAGAGTCTAGGGACATGGTTGGGGACCTATAGCAGGCTATGACCTGGACTGCAGTCTTACCCAATATTAATTGTACCTGAAGTATCTCAGATGCGTTGTGCTGGGCTACTAATCTGGAGGTGTGCATATCCTTTATGAACATGGAGACACCACCAGCTTTGGAGCTTCGGTCCATGTTTCAGAGACAAAATGTTTGGAATGAGTTATAACCTGGCAGTGCAGGGGTGCTTTCTGCTGCTTTAAACCAAGTCTCTGTTACAGCACAAATGTCAATGTTCTCCATTTTGAGGAGTGTTTCGAGCAAGAGCATCTTGAGATTTAGACTTTTAGCACTGAGCAGCATGATCCTCGGATTGCATTTATTTATAACTGTTATGGTGGTAATTTAGTCTCTGGAACACCACCTAAAAAGGCACTATAGGGGTGGTGAGAGCCTTAGCCAGTACCCAGAAACCCACGGGTGGCAGGTGCAGGCCATCTCTGGTGAAGCATCAAGGTCCGTGAATCATGTCTTCCCAAGCAGACAGATACTGGATCCCCTTAGAATGACACCAGAAACTTAGTCAAGTATTACAATCAATCATTTTTTGTTTGTACTGTGGTATCATTCTGGGTGATGGTAGGATACTGCTCAGGGCTAGTGTCATACCTGCCTGGGCCACATAATCTGAGAGCTCCACCGTGTCTCTTTTCATGTAGTCCAGGGAAGTGCATCTCAGGTCATTCACACCCACATGGACAATTACAGAGTCATACTTGTACTTGTTATGGCGTGACCTGAGTGTGTGTGTTATGTGTCAGAGTCTAGCACATGATAAACAGCTGACTGTTACCTATTGCTTATTTCAACTTAGCGAGTGGGACATCTGTGTGCCTCACTATTGAGTCACCTATGATTAGTTTATTGGGAAAGGTGTTTAGCTGTAGAGGCTTAGGTTGAGGGGCACACTGTGGAAGTAAGCTATGTGTCCTGTGGTTTGTGCTGTGTTGTGGTGGTGGAGTGCATTTCTGTCTTGAAGGTCTCAATTTCTATTGAGAGCCTCCACAAAGGTGGGTGTGTGGTTTGTGTTTTTATGTGAGAGCTGTGATAGTGGGTGTTTTGGAAGGCTATGTGTTCCATGTGGTGTGGAACAGGTGTTGACCTTCTCCTCTTGACCAGCTAGTATGGTCTTTGCTGGAGAGTGCATAGCTTCCAATTTGGTGATATAAGTGCATCTCTCACAAGTATGTGTGTTGGGAGGTAAGAGGAAAGGGTTGTTTGCTATACTGCCTCAGAATGCTCAAGTGCACCAGGTTAATATGAGAAAGCACAGAGAACTGCCCCTGTAATCAAGCCAGGAGGGGTGGTCATAACTACTAAGTACTGGAGCTATTTCCGTGAAGAACAACTAGTGCTGATGGCACTTAGGTATGCTACAATACTTGCAACAAAAACCTGTTGAAGTGCAAAGTGATTGGGCTATTTGAAGTGCAAGAGAGAAAGAACTATAAAAATCTAAGAGAAAAACTGAAGAGCAGATTTTCTGGCACAAGTAATAGTGTAGCTCAGCTCGATGTCACTGTGCGGAGCTTAAGCAAGTGCAAGCCCGCACAAATGGGGGCTTTTAAAACAGGAAGTTGAAAGGCATGGAAAAACTGCCCAAATGGCCCATGAACTACAATTTCTGGGCCAGAAACCATTCCTCTTGTGTAGAAAGGCTACCTAGTGCTTACCACTCACACTGATAAGCTAGAAGCCTTCCCTCCAATGCAGAAAGACTTGTGGGGGACCAAAAGCTTACAGTCAGTCCTGGATACAGCAAATCTGTATCTGAACTAGACAAGTTACAGGAAAAGTGAGAAACAAACGTAGAACTTTTTTAAACAGGAAAAATAGCTAAAACAGCAGTAAAAACAATTTAAATCAGTGCGAGCTGGCACACTTGAGTGTGTAGCAATTTTAAAGCAAATACGGTTTAAATAAATGCAATTAAATTAAAAAATGACTAAAAATAAGTGCAGAACACGGTAAATTAGAAAAAAAATCAAAATGGACGGACTTAGAGTATCTCTTTACCCTTCCTGATGCTCTTGCAGTCTGCAGTATGCCAAAACTGGATCCTTGGAGCGTAAACAAGAGCAAACCCACGCAAACATGGGCTTTTGAAACAGAAAGTTGCATGCAAAATGTCTTCTAAACTCTGTTCTCTATATGCACGTATAATGCATTTTCCCAAATTAATCTATAAGAATAGCTTTATAATTGCATAACCCTTAAGAAAAACCTTAATGAATTTGTTTTCATTATTTGTAATAATGAATGTTCTTATTGTGTAAACTGTTCTCCTCAATGTATCATTTATATTTTTGATATTTCTGTAATTTGTATTTTTGGAGGTTTTCTCCCTGGGCCTCCACTGAAAATGGGTCCTCTGGGCCCAGTGGACCTCCCCGGTAATCAAACTGAAAACAAATAAATAAATAAAAGTTGAAAGAGATGAAAAAACTACCCAGACGGCCAGTAAACTACAATTTCTGGGCCAGAAACCACTCCTCTTGTGATAGATAGGCTAGCTTACCACTCCCACTGATAAGATAGATGGCTTCACTCCAACACAGAAAGGCTTTAGGGGCTCAGAAGCTTACAAACAGACCTGGATACAGAAAATCTGCATCTGGACTAGACTAGCTACAGTAAAGGTGGGGGAAAAGTGCAAATGTGGGTTTTTAAACCATAAAGTTGAAAGGCCAGAAACCACTGCTCTTGTGACAGATAGGCCACCTAGTACTTACTACTCCCACTGAATAGCTAGAATGCTTCGCTCAAACACAGAAAGGCTTAGGGGAGGGGGGCTCAGAAACTTACAAACAGTGCTGGATACAGCAAATCTGTATCTGGACTCAACTAGTTACATGAAAGGTGGGAAAGCAGTTTAGAACTTTTTTTTTCAGAAAAGCAGCTAAAACAGCAGTAAAAACAATTCAAATGCAGTGCATGCTAGCACACTAGAGTGTGTAGCAATATTAAAGCAAATACAGTTTAAATAAATGCAATTAAATTAAAAATGAATAAAAAGAAGTGCAGAAGGCAGTAAATTAGTAAAAACACAAAATGGAGGCACTTAGAATATCAGAAAACAATGTCAGCAAATATATAAATAATTCAGCCAAGCAAAAATTAAGACAGTGCAGAACTCTAAACAACTAAAAAGTGTCAAAAATATCATCATCAGTTTTATATTTCCAGATTGCTTGTGAAGCACACTCAGTCAGAACACAAGGAGATTCTAGCAATGGTAGATTCCAGCAAAGTGTTTTTTTAATAAACAGGAAAGGAATAAAGGAGGAACAGAAGATAATTCATGGTTAAAAAACTAAATGGGTTGGCCTTCTCAGATGTTCTCTCTGTATTAGGTAGAATGAGCTAACACCACTAGCCAGGGAGGCGTGTCCCAGATCAAATTTACAGTAAGGGCAGGCAACTGCTAAGCCACCAAGTATAAGAACAAGATAGCAATATGGAGGGAGGGTGGTAAACTACAGCTACTAGCTACACTATTTTAGGCAGAAAACACTACAGAAATGTTTATCACAGCAGGAAAACAGCAGTGAGCTACTAAATGAAAGTTTTAAACAGATAAAAGAGCAAGGAGACACTAGAGAATGTGTTTAACTGCAAACAAATCAGTTATGTGATGCATTCCTTGGCAGGAAATCAGAATAAACCAACAGATGCTTAACAAATGGAGAAAATTTACAGCTAATACCTTTCACACAGTAAAACTAGCTAAATATGTCTTCCAAACAGTGTGAGAGTAAAAACCTTATTTATCAGGCCCTGTAAGGCAAACAATTTTAGTACAACCATTCAGATTAGTTTATAGCAATAAAATAGAGTACAAGGTATGCAACATATAAAAAACAAGTGTAATAACTAGTAAAAGTAAGCAAAAAAAAAAAAAACAGGATACTTATTGTTATATATCACTGATCGAATTCACTTCAGAATCTCGAACTATAGGAATATCGAACTTCAATAGCTCAAGACTGAAGTGTCGAAACTGCACTTGCGTGAAAGTGCAGAATGCTGAATGCAGAAATGCCAAATATGGAAATGTCGAATCAGCGTTTGTGGAGGTGCGTACATGACGTGGGATTCCCTGTGTTCATAATGTGCGATCTGGTATGTGGATGTATCTGGAAAGTCAGGTAAGTGAAGCTATTGGAGAAGGAGCACTGACTAAAACTCTGATCTGTGATATATAACAATAAGTAGACAGTTTTTTTTTGCTTATTTTTACTAGTTATTGGTTATACTAGATATTTATAGCACTTTCATTGTCTGCTGCATCCTTTATTATTGAATTTTATAGCTATTGGCTCACTGCCTGTAGAAATTTCTGCCTGAAAAGTTTCCATATTTAAGATTGTGTTTCTGGGCCTAGTTGTTTGTTAGAGGCTGTGTTCTCAGATTATTTTCAAGGACATCTTAGTCAACAAAAAACATCCCCCACTACAGTGAAAGTGTAGTGTTTGTGGTCATTGCTGGTTGGGGTTGCCAGGTCTACAGCTTGGAGACAGCACCTCATTGGTTCTTTTGAGATTTTTTTAAAGTTGTTTTAGGTTTCAACTTTCTGTTACTTACAATAAGTAGACTGTTTTTTGCATATTTTTACTAGTTATTGGTTATTCTAGATATTTATAGCAATTTTATTGTCTGCTGCATACTTTCTTACTGTATTTTATATCTATTGGCTCACTGCCTATAGTGTTTTCTGCCTGAAAAGTTTCCATCTTTAAGATTGTGTTTCTGGGCCTAGTTGTTTGTTAGAGGCTGTGTTCTCAGCTTATTTTCAAGGCCATCTTAGATAGCAGAAACCATCCCCCACTACAGTGAGAGTATAGTGTTTGTGGTCATTGCTGTTTGGGGTTGCCAGGTCTATGGCTTGGAGAAAGCACCTCATTGGTTATTTTGAGATTTTTTTTTAAAGTTGTTTCAGGTTTCAACTTTCTTTTACTTAAGAAGTTAACTGAGTGTTTTCTGCCATTCCACACAGAGCTATTGGAGAAGGAGCACTGACTAAAACTCTGATCTGTGATACATAACAAAAAGTAGACTCTTTGCTTATTTTTACTAGTTATTGTTTATTCTAGATATTTATAGCACTTGTCTGCTGCATACTTTATTACTGTATTTTATAGATATTGGATCACTGCCTGTAGTGTTATCTGCCTGAAATTTTCCATATTTAAGATTGTGTTTCTGGGCCTAGTTGTTTGTTAAAGGCTGTTTTCTCAGCTTATTTTCAAAGCCATATTAGTTAGCAAAAAACATCCCCCACTACAGTGAGACTGTAGTATTTGTGTTCATCGCTGGTTGGGATTGCCAGGCCAATGGCTTGGAAAAAGCACCTGGCTGGTTAGTTTGAGATTTTTTAAAGTTGTTTCAGGTTTCAATTTTTTGTTACTTAAGAAGTAAACTTGTGTGATTTCTGCCATTGTACACAGAGCTGTTGGAAAAAGAACACTGACTAAAAGTCTAATCTGTGATATACAACAATAAGTACACTGTTTTGTGCTTATTTTTACTAGTTATTGGTTATTCTTGATATTTATATCACTTTTATTGCCTGCTACATACTTTATTACATATTTTATAGCTATTGACTCACTGCCTGTAGTGTTTTCTGCCTGAAAAATTTATATATTTAAGATTGTGTTTCTGGGCCTAGTTGTTTGTTAGAGGTTGTGTTCTCATCTTATTTTCAAGGCCATCGTAGTAAGCAAAACCATCCCCCAATAAAGTGAGAGTGTATTGTTTGCGGTCATTGCTGGTTGGGGTTGCCAGGTCTATGGCTTGGAGAAAGCACCTCAGTGGTTCTTTTGGAAGTTTTTTTTAAAGTTGTTTCAAGTTTCAACTTTCTGTTACTTAAGAAGTTTACTTGAGTGTTTTCTGCCATTCCACACAGAGCTATTGGAGATGGAGCAATAACTAAAACTCTGATCTGTGATATGTAAGTATACGTAGACTGTTTTTTTGGCTTATTTTTACTAGTTTTTTATTTATTCTAGATATTTATAGCACTTTTATTGTCTGCTGCATACTTTATTACTGTATTTTATAGCTATTGGTTCACTGTGTGTAGTGTTTTCTGCCTGAAAATTTTCCATATTTAAGATTGTGTTTCAGGTGCTAGTTGTTTGTTAGAGGCTGGGTTCTCAGCTTATTTTCAAGGCCATCATAGTTAGCAAAACCATCCCCCACTACAGGAAGAGTGTAGTGTTTGTAGTCATTGCTTGTTGGGGTTGTCAAGTCTATGGCTTGGAGAAAGCGCCATATTGGTTCTTTTGAGATTTTTTAAAGTTATTTCTGGATTCAACTTTATGTTACTTAAGACGTTAACTTGAGTGTTTTCTGTCATTCCACATATAGCTAGCTGAGAAGGAGCACTGGCTAAAACTCTGATCTATGATATATAGCAATAAGTAGATTGTTTTTGTGCTTATTTTTACTAGTTATTGGTTATTCTAGATATCTGTAACACTTTTATTGCCAGCTGCATACTTTATTACTGTATTTTATAGCTACTGGCTCACTGTCTGTAGTGTTTTCTGCCTGAAAAGTTCCATATTTAAGATTTGTTTCTGGGCCTAGTTGTTTGTTAGAGTCTGTGTTCTCAGCTTATTTTCAACACCATCTTAGTTAGCAAAAAACCTTCCCCCACTACAGTGAGAGTGTAGTGTTTGTGGTCATTCTATGTTGGGGTTGCCAGGTTTACGGTTTGAAGAAAGCACCTCATTGGTTCTTTAGTGATTTTTTTAAAGTTGTTTCAGGATTCATCTTTTTGTTACTTAAGAAGTTAACTTGAGTGTTTGCTGCCATTCCACACAGAGCTATTGGAGAAGGAGTACTGACTAAACTCTGATCTGCGATACATAACAATAAGTAGACTCTGCTTATTTTTACTAGTTATTGTTTTTTCTAGATATTTATAGCACTTTTATTGCCTGCTGCATACTTTATTAGTGTGTTTTATAGCTATTGGCTCACTGGCTGTAGTATTGTCTTCCTGAAAAGTTTTCATATTTAAGATTGTGCTTCTGGGCCTATTTGTTAGAGGCTGTTTCCTCAGCGTATTTTAAGACCATCTTAGTTAGCAAAAACCATCCCACACTAGAGTGAGAGTGTAATGTTTGTGGTCATTACTAGCTGGGGTTCTCATGTCTACATCTTGGAGAAAGCACCTCACTGGTTCTTTTAAAATATTTTAAAGTTATTTCAGGTTTCAACTTTTTGTTACTTAAGAAGTTAACGTGAGTGTTTTCTGCAATTCCAAACAGAGCTATTGGAGAAGGAGCACTGACTAAAACTCTGAGCTGAGATATATAACAATGAGTAGACTGTTTTTGTTCTTATTTTCACTAGTTATTGGTTATTCTAGATATATGTAACACTTTTATTGCCTGCTGCATACTTTATTACTGTATTATATAGGTATTGGCTCACTGCCTGCAGTGTTTTCTGCCTGAAAATGTTCCATATTAAGATTGTGTTTCTGGGCCTAGTTGTTTGTTAGAGGCTGTGTTCTCAGCTTTTTATCAAGGCCATCTTGGTTAGAAAAAAACATCCCCCACTACAGTGAGAGTGTAGTGTTTGTGGTCATTGCTGTATGGGGTTGCAGGTCTATGGCTTGGAGAAAGCAACTCATTGGTTCTTTTGAGATTTTTTTTTAATTGTTTCAAGCTTCAATTTTCCTTCACTTAGGAAGTTAACTTGATTGTTTTCTGCTATTCCACACAGAGCTATTAGAGATGGAGCACTGACTAAAACTCTGATCTGTGATATATAACAATAAGTAGACATTTTTGCTTATTTTTACTAGTTATTGGTTTTTCTAGATACTTATTACACTTTTATTGCCTGATGCATATTTCATTAGTGTATTTTATAGCTTTTGACTAACTGCCTGTAGTGTTTTCTTCCTGAAATGTTTCCATATTAAGATTGTGTTTCTGGGCCTAGTTGTTTGTTAGAAGCTGTGTTCTAAGCTTATTTTCAATGCCATCGTAAGAAGCAAAAAACATCCCCCATTAAAGTGAGAGTGTATTGTTTGCAGTCATTGGTGGTTGGGGTTGCCAGGTCTCTGGCTTGGAGATTGCAACTTATTAGTTCTTTTGGATTATTTTAAAGTTGTTTCAGGTTTTAGCTTTCTGTTACTTAAGAAGTTAACTTGAGTGTTTTCTGTCTTTCCACACAGATCTATTGGAGAAGGAGCAATGACTAAAACTCTGATCTGTGATATATAAGAATAAGTAGACTTTTTTTTTTTGCTTATTTTACTAGTTATTTGTTATTCTAGATATTTCTAGCACTTTTATTGTCTGCTGCATACTTTATTACGTATTTTCTAGCTATTGACTCACTGCTGTAGTTTTTTTCTGATTGAAAGGTTTCCATATTTTAGACTGTGTTTCTAGGCCTAGTTGTTTGTTAGAAGTTGTGTTCTAAGCTTATTTTCAAGGTCATTGTAGTAAGCAAAAAACATCCCCCGCTAAAGTGAGAGTGTACTGTTTGCGGTCATTGCTGCTTTGGGGTTGGCAGGTCTATGGCTTGGAGAAAGCACCTCATTGGTTCTTTTGGAAGTTTTTTAATGTTGTTTCAGGTTTCAACTTTCTGTTACTTAAGAAGTTTACTTGAGTGTTTTTTGCTATTCCACACAAAGCTATTGGAGAAGGAGCACTGACTAAAACTCTGATCTGTGATATATAACTATAAGTAGACTGTTATTTTGGCTTATTTTTACAGCTTGTTGGTTAGTCTAGCACTTTTATTGTCTGTTGCATACTTTATTACTGTATTTTATAGCTATTGGCTCACTATCTTTAGTGCTTTCTGCCTGAATATTTTCCATATTTAAGACTGTGTTTCTGGGCCTAGTTGTTTGTTAGAGAATTTGTTCTCAGCTTATTTTCAAGGCCATCTTAGTTAGGAAACTCATCCCCACTACAGTGAGAGTGTAGTGTTTGTGGTCATTGCTATTTGGGGTTGCCAGGTCTACAGCTTGTAGAAAGTACCTCATTGGTTGTTTTGATATTTTTTTAAAGTTGTTTCAGGTTTCAACTTTCTTTTACTTAAGAAGTTAACTTGATTGTTTTCTGCCATTCCACACGGATCTATTGGAGAAGGAGCACTGACTAAAACTCTGATCTGTGATGCATTACAGTAAGTAGACATTTTGCTTATTTTTACTAGTTATTGGTTTTTCTAGATATTTATAGCACTTGTATTGTCTGCTGCATACTTTATTAGTGTATTTTATAGCTATTGGCTAACTGCCTGTAGTGTTTTCTGCCAGAAAAGTTTCCATATTTAAGATTCTGTTTCTTGGCCTAGTTGTTTGTTAGAGGCTGTGTTCTAAGCTTATTTTCAAGGCCATATTAGTTTGCAAAATCCATCCCCCACTATAGTGAGAATGTAGTATTTGTGGTCATTGCTGGTTGAGTTTGCAAGGTGTATGGCTTGGAGAAAGCACCTAACTGGTTATTTTGAGATTTTTTTAAAGTTGTTTCAGGTTTCAACTTTCTGTTACCTAAGAAGTTAACTTGAGTGTTTTCTGCCATTCCACACAGACCTATTGGAGAAAGAGCACTGACTAAAACTCTGATCTGTGATATATAACAATAAGTAGACTTTTTTGCTTATGTTTCCTAGTTATAGGTTAGTCTAGATATTTATAGCACTTTTCTTGTCTGATGCATCCTTTATTACTGTATTTTATAGCTATTGGCTCACTGCCTGTAGTGCTTTCTGCTTGAAAATGTTCAATATTTAAGATCGTGTTTTTGGGCTTAGTTGTTTGTTAGAGGCTGGGTTCTCAGCTTATTTTCATGGCCATCTTAGTTAGCAAAAACCACCCCTCACTACATTGAGAGTGTAGTGTTTCTGGTCATTGCTTGCTGGGGTTGCCAGGTCTGCGGCTTGGAGAAAGCACCTCATTGGTTGTTTTGATATTTTTTTTAAAGTTGTTTCAGGTTTCAACTTTCTGTTACTTAAGAAGTTAACTTGTGTGTTTTCTGCTATTCCACACAGATCTATTGGAGAACGAGGACTGACTAAAACTCTGAACTGTGATAGATAATAATAAGTAGAATGTTTTTGCTTATTTCAACTAGTTATTGGTTATTCTAGATATTTATAGCACTTTTCTTGTCTGCTGCAAACATTATTACTGTATTTCATAGATATTGGCTCACTGCCTGTAGTGGTTTCTGCCTGAAAAGTTTTCATATTAAAGACTGTGTTTCTGGGCCTAGTTGTTTGTTAGAGGCTGTGTTTTCATCTCATTTTCAACACTATCTCAGTTAGCAAAAACAACCCCCCACTACAGTGCGACTGCAGTGTTTGTGGTCATTGTTGGTTGGGGTTGCCAGGTCTATGGCTTCAAAAAAGCACCTCATTGGGTCTTTTGAGATTTTTTTTAAAGATGTTTCAGATTTCAACTTTCTGTTACTTAAGATGTTAACTTGAGCATTTTCTGCAATTCCACATAGAGCTATTGGAGAGGGAGCACTGACTAAAACTCTGATTTCTGATATATAACAATAAGTAGACTTTTGTTTTACTAGTTATTGGTTATTCTAAATATTTATAGCCCTTTTATTGTCTTTCTGCTGCATACTTTATTACTGTATTTTATACCTATTGGCTCACTGCCTATAGAGTTTTCTGCCTGAAAAGTTTCCATATTTAAGATTGTTTTTCTGGGCCTTGTTGTTTGTAAGGGATTGTTTTTTCAGCTTATTTTCAAAGCCATCTTAGTTATCAAAAAACATCTACCACTACAGTGAGAGTGTAGTGTTTGTGGTCATTGCTGGTTGTGGTTGCCAGGTCTACAGCTTGGAGAAAGCACCTCATTGCTTCTTTAGACATTTTTTTTAAAAGTTGTTTCAGGTTTCAACTTTCTGTTACGTAAAAAATTTACTTGAGTGTTTTCTGACATTCCACACAGAGCTATTGGAGAAGGAGCACTGACTAAAACTCTGATCTGTGATGTATAATAATAAGTAGACTATTTTTGTGCTTATTTTTAATAGTTATTGGTTATTCTAGATATTTATAGCACTTTTCTTGTCTGCTGCATACTTTATTACTGTATTTTATAGCTAATGGCTCACTGCCTGTAGTGGTTTTTGCCTGAAAAGTTACTATTTTTAAGATTGTGTTTTTGGGCCTAATTGTATGTTAGAGGCTGTGTTCTCAGCTTATTTTCAAGGTCATTTTAGTTAGCAAAAAACATCTCCCACTAAAGTGAGAGTGTAGTGTTTGTGGTCATTGCTGGTTGGGGTTGCCAGGTCTACGGATCAGAGAAAGCACCTCATTAGTTGTTTTGGAAGTTTTTTTTAAATTGTTTCAGGTTTCAACTTTCTGTTACTTAAGTAGTAAACTTGAGTGTTTTCTGCCATTCCACACAGACCTATTGGAGAAGGAGCACTGACTAAAACTCTGATCTGTGATATATAACAATAGGTAGACTGTTTTTTGGCTTATTTTTATTAATTATTGGTTCTTCTAGATATTAATAGCTCTTTTATTGTCTGCTGCATACTTTATTACTGTATTTTATAGCTATTGGTTCACTGCCTGTAGTGTTTTTTGCCTGAAAAGTTACTATATTTAAGATTGTGTTTCATGGCCTAGTTGTTTTTGGAGGCTGTGTTCTCAGCTTATTTTCAAGGCCATCTTAGTTAGCAAAAACCGTCACCCACTACAGTGAGAGTGTAGTGTTTGTGGTCACTGCTGGTTGGGTTGCCCGGTCTACAGTTTGGAGAAAGCACCTCAGTGGTTCTATTTTAGATTTTTTTACAGTTGTTTCAGGTTTCATCTTTGTTACCTAAGAAGTTAATCTGAGTGTTTTCTGCCATTCCACACAGAGCTATTGGAGAAGGAGCACCGACGAAAACTCTGATCTGTGATATATAAGAATAAGTAGACCATTTTTGCTTATTTTTACTATTTATTGATTATTCTAGATATTTATTGAACTTTTCTTGTCTGCTGCATACTTTATTACTGTATTTTATAGATTTTGGCTCACTGCCTGTAGTGTTTTCTGCCTGAAAAATTTCCATATTTAGGATTGTGTTTCTGGGCCTTGTTGTTTGTTAGAGGCTGTGTTTTCAGCTCATTTTCAAGGCCATCTCATTTAGCAAAAACAATCCCCCACTACAATGAGAGTGTAGTGTTTGTGGCCATTTCTGGTTGGGGTTGCTGGGTCTACAGATTGGGGAAAGCACCTCATTGATTCTTTTGAGATTTTTTTTTTAAAATTGTTTCAGGTTTCAACTTTCTGTTACTTAAGTAGTTAATTGAGCATTTTCTGGAATTCAACACAGAGCTATTGGAGAAGGAGCACTGACTACAACTCTGATTTCTGATAAATAACAATAAGTAGACTGTTTTTTTTTTTTTTTTTTTTTTACTAGCTCTTGGTTCTTTTAAATATTTATAGCCCATTTATTGTCTGCTGCATACTTTATTACTGTATTTTATAGCTAATGGCTCACTGCCTGTAGTGTTTTCAGCCTGAAAAGTTTCCATATTTAAGATTGTGTTTCTAGCCCGAGTTGTTTGTTAAAGGCTGTGTTCTAAGCTTATTTTCAAGGTCATCATAGTAAGCAAAAAACAACCCCCGCTAAAGTGAGAGTGTAGTGTTTACAGTCATTGCTGGTTGGGGTTGGCAGGTCTATGGCTTGGAGAAAGCAACTCATTGGTTCTTTTGGGATTTTTGTTAAAGTCGTTTCAGGTTTCAAGTTTCTGTTACTTAAGAATTTAACTTGGGTGCTTTCTGCCATTCCACACAGAGCTATTGGAGAAGGAGCACTGACTAATACTCTGATCTGTGATATATAACAATAAGTATACTGTTTTTTTGCTTATTTTACTAGTTATTGGTTATTCTAGATATTTATTGCACTTTTTTGTCTGCTGCATACCTTATTACTGTATTTTATAGCTATTGGCTCACTGCCTGTAGTGTTTTCTGCCTGAAACATTTAGATATATGATTGTGTTTCTGGGCCTAGTTGTTTGTTAGAGGCTGTGTTCTCAGCTTATTTTCAAGGCCACCTTCGTTAGCAAAAAACATCCCCCACTAGAGTGAGAGTGTAGTGTTTGTGGTCATTGCTTGCTGGGTTTGCCAGGTCTGCAGCTTGGAAAAAGCACCTCATTGATTCTTTTGAGATTTTATTTAAAGTTGTTTCAGGTTTCAACTTTCTGTTACTTAAGAAGTTAACGTGAGTGTTTTCTGCCATTCCACACAGAGCTATTGGGAATGGAGCACTGACTAAATCTCTGATCTGTGATATATAGCATTAAGTATACTGTTTTTTCACTTATTTTTATTAGTTATTGTTTTTTTATAGATATTTATAGCACTTTTATTGTCTGCTGCATACTTTAGTACAGTATTTTATAGTTATTGGCTCACTGCCTGTAGTGTTTTCTGCCTGAAACGTTTCCATATTTAAGTTTGTGTTTCTGGACCTAGTTGTATGTTAGAGACTGCATTCTAAGCTTATTTTCAAGGCCAGCATAGTAAGCAAAAAACATCCCCCACTAAAGTGAGTGTGTAGTGTTTGCGTTCATTGCTGGTTGGGGTTGCCAGGTATATGGCTTGTAGAAAGCACCTCATTGGTTCTTTTGAGATTTTTTTAATAGTTGATTCAGGTTTCAACTTTCTGTTACTTAAGAAGTTAACTTGAGTGTTTTTTTGCCATTCCGCACAGATCTATTGGAGAAGGAGCACTGACTAAAACTCTGATCTGTGATATATAACAATAAGTAGAATGTTTTTGCTTATGTTTACTATTTATTGATTATTCTAGATATTTATCGCACTTTTCTTGTCTGCTGCATACTTTATTACTGTATTTTATAGATTTTGGCTTACTGCCTGTAGTGTTTTCTGTATGAAAAATTTCTATATTGAAGATTGTGTTTCTGGGCCTAGTTGTTTGTTAGAGGCTATGTTTTCATCTCATTTTCAAGGTCATCTCATTTAGCAAAAACAATCCCCCACTACAGTGAGAGTGTAGTATTTGTGGCCATTGCTGGTTGGGGTTGCCGGGTCTACAGATTAGGGAAAGCACCTCATTGGTTCTTTTGAGATTTTTTTAAAGACGTTTCGGATTTCAACTTTCTGTTACTTAAGATGTTAATTGAGCATTTTTTGCAATTCCACACAGAGCTATTGGAGAAGGAGTACTGACTACAACTCTGATTTCTGATATATAACAATAAGTAGACATTTGTTTTGGCTTATTTTTACTAGTTATTGGTTATTCTAAATATTTATAGCCTTTTTATTGCCTGCTGCATACTTTATTACTGTATTTTATAGCTATTGGCTCACTGCCTGTAGTGTTTTCTGCCTGAAAAGTTTCCATAGTTAAGATTGTGTTTCTTGGCCTAGTTGTTTGTTAGAGGCTGTGTTCTCAGCTTATTTTCAACGCCATCTTAGTTAGCAAAAACCATCCCCGACTGAAGTGAGAGTGTAGTGTTTTTGGTCATTGTATGTTGGTGTTGCCATGTCTACGGTTAGAAGAAAGCACCTCATTGGTTCTTTAGCGATTTTTTTAAAGTTGTTTCAGGTTTCAACTTTCTGTTACTTAAGAAGTTAACTTAAGTGTTTTCTCAAGCTATCATCTGTGATATATAACAATAAGTAGATTGACTTTTGCTTTTTTTACTAGTTATTGGTTATTCTAGATATTTATAGAACTTTTATTGTCTGCTGCATTCTTTATTACTGTATTTTATAGCTATTGGCTCACTGCCTATTGTGTTTTCTGGCTGAAACATTTCCATATTTAAGATTCTTTCTTGGGGCCTAGTTGTTTGTTAGAGGCTGTGTTCTCAGCTTATTTTCAAAGCCATCTTAGTTAGTAAAAACCATCCCCCACCACGGTGAGAGTGTATTACTTGTGGTCCTTGCTGGTTGGGGTTGCCAGGTCTATGGCTTGGAGAAAGCACCTCGATGGTTCTTTTGAGAATTTTTTTTAAATGTTTCCAGTTTCAACTTTCTGTTACTTAAGAAGTTAACTTATGTGTTTTCTGCAATTCCACACAGAGCTGATGGATAAGGAGCACTGACTAAAACTCTGATCTGAGATATATAAGAATAAGTAGTTTGGTTTGTGCTTATTTTTACTAGTTATTTGTTATTCTAGATATCTGTAATACTTTTATTGCCTGCTGCATACTGTTTTACTGTATGTTATAGCTATTGGCTCACTGTCTGTAGTGGTTTCTGCCTGAAAAGTTTCCATATTTAAGATTGTGTTTCTGGACCTAGTTGTAAGAGATTGTGTTCTCAGCTTATTTTCAAGGCTATCTTAGTAAAACAACATCCCCAACTACAGTGAGAGTGTAGTTTTTGTGGCCATTGCTGTTTGGGGTTGCCAGGTCTATGGCTTGGAGAAAGCACCTCAATGGTTCTTTTGAGGTTTTTTTAAACTTGTTTCAGGTTTCAACTTTCTGGTACTTAAGAAGTTAACTGGAGTGTTTTCTGCCATTCCACACAAAGCTATGGGAGAAGGAACACTGACTAAATCTATGATCAGTGATATATAACAATAAGTAGACTTTTTAGTTTTATTTTTACTATTTATTGATTATTCTAGATATTTATAGCACTTTTACTGTCTGCTGCATACTTTATTAATGTATATTATAGCTATTGGCTCACTACCTGTAGTGTTTTCTGCCTGAATACTGTCAATATGTAAGATTGTGTTTCTGGACCTAGTTGTTTTTTAGAGGCTGTGTTCTTAGCTTATTTTGAAGGCCATCTTAGTTAGGAAAAAACATCCCCCACTACAGTGAGAGTGTAGTGTTTGTGGTCATTGCTGTTTGGGGTTGCCAGGTCTAAGGCTTGGAGAAAGCACCTCATTGGTTCTTTTGAGATTGATTTTTAAAGTTGTTTCAGGTTTCAACTTTCTGTTACTTAATAAGTTAACATGAGTGTTTTCTGCACCTCCACACAGCTATTGGAGACGGAGCACTGACTAAAACTCTGGTCTGAGATATATAGCAATACGTAGACTGTTTTTGTGCTTATTTTTGCTAGGTACTGGTTATTCTAGATATTTATAGCACTTTTGTTGTCTGCTGCATATTTTATTACTGTATTTTATAGCTAATGGCTCACTGCCTGTAGAGTTTTCTGTCTGAAAAGTTTCCATATTTAAGATTGTGTTTCTGGGACTAGTTGTTTGTTAGAGGCTGTGTTCTCAGCTTATTTTCAAGGATATCTTAGTTATCAAAAACTATCCCCCACTGCAGTGAGAGTGTAGTGTTTGTGGTCATGCTGGTTGGGGTTGCCTGGTCAATGGCTTGGAGAAAGCACCTCATTGGTTCTTTTTGAAGTTTTTTAAAAGTTGCTTCAGGTTTCAACTTTCTGTTACTTTAGAAGTTAACTTAAGTGTTTTCTGCCATTCCATACGGAGCTATTGGAGAAGGAGCACTGACTAAAACTCTGATCCGTGATATATAACAATAAGTAGACTGCTTTTTGCTTTTTTACTAGTTATTGGTTATTCTAGATATTTATAGAACTTGGCTCACTCCCTGTAGTGTTTTCTGCTTGAAAGGTTTCCATATTTAGAATTGTGTTTCTAGTGCTAGTTGTTAGAGGCTGAGTTCTAAGCTCATTTTCCAGGCCATCCTATTTAGCAAAAAACATCCACCACTACAGTGAGAGTGTAGTGTTTCTGATCATTGCTGTTTGGGGTTGCCAGGTCTATGGGTTCGAGAAAGCACCTCATTGCTTCTTTTGAGATTTTTTTTTAAATTATTTCATGTTTCAACTTTCTGTTACTTAATAAGTTAACTTGAGTGTTTGCTCCCATTCCACACAGAGCTATTGGAGAAGGAGCACTGACTAAAATCTGTGATATATAACAATAAGTAGACTGCTTTTTCTGCTTATTTTTACTAATTATTGGTTATTCTTGCTATTTATAGCACTTTTTGTCTGCTGCCTACTTTATTATTGTATTTTATAGCCATTGGCTCACTGACTGTAGTGATTTCTGCCTGAAAAGTTTCCATATTTGAGATTGTGTTTCTGTTGCTAGTTGTTCGTTAGATGCTGTGTTCTCAGCTTATTTTCAAGGCCATCCTAGTTAACAAAAACATCCCCCACTACAGTGAGAGTGTAGTGTTTGTCTTCAGTGCTTGCTGGGGTTGCCAGTTCAGTGGCTTGGAGAAAGCACCTCATTGGTTCTTTTGAGATTTTTTTTTAAAGTTGTTTCAGGTTTCAAATTTCTTTTACTTAAGAAGTTAACTTGAGTATTTTCTGCCATTCCACACAGAGCTATTGGAGAAGGAGCACTGACTAAATTTGTGATCTGTGATATATAACATTAAGTAGACTGTTTATTTGCTTATTTTTACTAGTTATTGGTTATAATAGATATTTATAGCACTTTTATTGTCTGCTGCATAATTTACTGTATTTTATAGTTATTGGCTCACTGCCTGTATTGTTTTCTTCCTGAAAAGTTTCCATGTTTAAGATTGTATTTCTGGGCCTAGGTGTTTGTTAGAGGCTGTGTTCTCAGCTTATTTTCAAGGCCATCTTAGTTAGTAAAAAACATCCCCCACTACAGTGAGAGTGTAGTGTTTGTCTTCATTGCTTGCTGAGGTTGTCTGGTCTGTGGCTTGGAGAAATCACCTCATTGGTTCTTTTGAGATTTTTTTAAAAGTTTTTTCAGGTTTCAAATTTATTTTACTTAAGAAGTTAACTTGAGTTTTTTCTGCCATTCCACACAGAGCTATTGGAGAAGGAGCACTGACTAAATCTGTGCTCTGTCATATATTACATTAAGTAGATGTATTTGCTTATTTTTACTAGTTATTGGTTATTCTAGATATTTATAGCACTTTTATTGTCTGCTGCATACTTTATTACTGTATTTTTTAGCTATTGGCTCACTGCCTATAGTGTTTTCTGCCTGAAACGTTTACATATTTAAGATTGTTTTTCTTGGCCTAGTAGTTTGTTGGAGGCTGTGTTCTCAGCTTGTTTTAAGGCCTTCTTAGAAACCATCCCCTACTACAAGGAGAGTGTAGTATTTGTTGTCATTGCTTGTTGGCGTTGCCAGGTCTACAGCTTGGAGAAACCACTTCACTGGTTCTTTTGAGATTTTTTTTAAAGTTGTTTTAGGTTTCAAATTTCAGTTACTTAAGAAGTTAACCTGAGTGTTGTCTCAAACTCTCATCTGTGATATATAACAATAAGTAGATTGATTTTTGCTTTTTTACTAGTTATTGGTTATTCTAGATATTTATAGAACTTTTATTGTCTGCTGCATACTTTATTACTGTATTTTATAGCTATTGGCTCACTCCCTGCAGTGTTTTCTTCCTGAAAAGTTTCCATATTTACGATTGTGTTTCTGGTGCTAGTTGTTTGTTAGAGGCTGTGTCATCAGCTTATTTTCACTGCCATATTAGTTGGCAAAAGCTAACCCCCACTACAGTGAGAGTGTAGTGTTTGTGGTTATTGCTGGTTGGGGTTGCCAGGTCTACGGGGTTGCCAGGTCTACGTGGTGGAAAATACACCTCATTGGTTCTTTTGAAAATTTTTTAAAGTTGTTTCAGGTTTTAACTTTCTTTTACTTAAGAAGTTAACTTGAGTATTTTCTTCTATTTCACACATAGCTATTGGAGATGACACACTGACTAAAACTCTGATCTGTGATACATAACAATAAGTAGACATTTTTGCTTATTTTTACTAGTTATTGGTTTTTTAGATATTTATACCACTTATTGTCTGCTGCATACTTTATTAGCATATTTTATAGCTATTGGCTCACTGCCTGTATTGTTTTCTGCCTGAAAAGTTTCGATATTTAAGATTGTGTTTCTGGGCCTAGTTGTTGTTAGAGGCTGTGTTCTTAGCTTATTTTCAAGGCCATCTTAGTTAGGTAAAACCATCTCCCACTTCAGTGAGAGTGTAGTGTTTGTGGTCATTGCTTGTTGTGGTTGCCAGGTCTACGGCTTGGAGAAAGCACCTCAATGGTTCTTTTGCAATTTTTTTTAAATGTTTCAGGTTTCAACTTTCTGTTACTTAAGAAGTTAACTTGAGTGTTTTCTGCCATTCCACACAGAGCTATTAAAGGTAGGTACGAGGCTATCGTCCCTATCATACAAGCCTAGCCAAAAAATGTACCCTGGCTTTTGCCACCCAAGAAAATTATTTTCCTGTACCCCTGTCGAGCAGAGCCACAGAAGTGATCCCCATGGAGAATTTCCCATTTCCCATCCAGTCATCAAGATTTTTCTTGAAGAGTGCTAATGAGGATCTCTGTTTGACATAGATAGGTAGTCTGTTCCAAAGTATGGGAAGTCTCTGGGACAGGAATCTATCCCTCCAGCATGTTCTGTTTATTGTGGTGACAAGGTTTTGGTCCCTAGAGTGTGTAGCTCGGAGGGATTGGGATTTCTTTAAGTGGAGCATGTCCAACAGCTCTGGGTTTGACATAGCTTTGTATGTTAGGCAGAGATTGCCCCTGAGTAGGCGATATGCGATGGAGTAAAGCTGTAGTTTTTTGAGACTGTCTGCATAGGGCATCTGTTTGAGGCCAGTAATCCTCTTTGTGAGGTATTTCTGTGATCTTTCCAGTTGTTGTAGATGTCTTGTGAGGTACATACCAAAAGGCATTGTACTCTATAATGGGTCTAATGAGTGATGAGTAGAGGAACAATGACCTCTTTTTTTCTGGATGAGAATCCTTTTGTGATGAGATGAGCCATGTAGAAGGATTTCCTGACCACTGTGGTGATGTGATTATCAAAGGAGAGACTACTGTCCACCTGTGTCCCAAGGTCTCTTATCACATTTTCGGCATTAAGTAGACTACCAGCTATGTGGTAGTTCATGGGTACAGAGTTTTTACCAAAGGGGATGACAATGCACTTTTTGGCATTGAGCTTCAGGCCATGGCTTTGACACCAGGTATCTGTCTCAGTGAGGCCCTTTGGTAGTTTGTCCACATCGTTAGGAGTTTCAATTATGGCTCCTAGTTTGCAGTCATCTGCAAACTTTGTTAGCCAAAGACCTTCTGTGTTGGCCTGCACTTCAGAGAGGTAGATACCAAACAGGAGAGGACCCAGGACTGAATCCTGTGGTACTCCACTTGTCACTGGTCTGATGTCGGATTTGGAATCCGCTACTTTCACAGTTTGGGTTCTGTCCATGAGCCAGTTGGCAACCCATCTTGTGACATAAGGATTTATACCTAATTTAGTGAGCTTATCTATAATTCCAGAGTGGGGGATGGTGTCAAAAGCCTTGGCGAGATCTAGATAAGCTGTGTGAACCATTTTACCCTCATCTATGGCTTTGGTGACTGCTTCAAAGAAGTCAATCAGGTTTAGAAGACATGATCTGCCTTTTACAAATCTAAACTGGGTAGGTTCCAGAGTTTGGAGATTACCAATGTCTTTGTTTATGACTTCCACAATGATACGTTCCATGACCTTGCAGACCAGGCTCGTCAGGCTAATGGGGCGGTAGTTCCTGGGGTCCGTCATGGCTCCCCCTTTGTGGAGTGGGATAACTGTCGTGGTGCGCCATTCAGTGGGTACAAAGCCTGAGGTGAGGCTATGATTGAACATGGTACTTAGGTAGTGTGCCAGTTCATTCTGTAGTTTGTATAGAACGCAGCCTGGGATATTGTCAGGTCCCATGGATGCTGTGTTATTGGCTTTGGAGACTGTGTTTTTTACCTGTGCAGCCGTGATTATAGGAACTTTGCATTCTTCCGGTATAAAGATGGGCCCTTTAGGGGGTGAGAGGGGGGGTAAAGTTAGCACTGAACCTATCTGCTAGGATGTTGGCAATATCTGTTGGTTCTGTATTTTTAGTGCCATTGTGCTGTAACTCAGAGCAGATCTGAGTGTTCCCATTTAGATTCTTGACATAGCTATAGAATGCTTTGTGGCTGTCTTTAGAGTCAGTGGCAATTTTGTTTTCATAACTAGCTTTGGAGGATTTTATGAGGGATCTCAGCTTCTTACTGAGGTTGACCAGGGAGTTCCTCCAGTCATGGGATTTTACTCTTTTTTGCAACAGTTTCTTTCTTCTGTTGTAGAGTTTGTTTATGGCAGATGACCACCAGATTTGCTTCCTTTTTTTGGAGGATAACATCTTGGTTCTATTAGGGATAGCATGATCCATGCACTTGTGTAAGTGCTTATAAAGTGCATTTGTGTAGGATTCAGCAGTCATACCTCTATTGTCTGTCTGCATGGGTGTCATGATGTTTGCCACTTCTGTCTTAAGAAGTGTGAAGTTGGCTTTGGAGAAGTTTTTTACGATGATTTCCCTAATTGGGGCTGGGGGTGGGATGTGGATGTCTAGGCTGATTAGCTTGTGGTCGGATCTGACCAACGAGTAATTGACCTCTGGTGTGGAACATCGGTTTCCCATGTTGGTAATGACTAGGTCTAGGATATTTCTGCCCCTGGTGTGGGTGTGAATAAGTTGATCCAAGGCATTGGAATTTATGAATTCTAGAAAATGTTGAGCAAAAGAGTTGGTACATGAGTAGTTTTCCCAGTTAATGGTGGGGTAGTTGAAATCGCCCATTATTAGGGTGATGGGCTGTACCCTAATACTTTCCAGTGTATCAAGAAATGAGGAGTGTGAATCCTGGGGCATGGTGGGGGGTCTGTAGCAAGCTACAATTTGGATTGCGGTCTTGCCCAGAGTTAGTTGCACTTGGATAATCTTGGATGCATTATGCTGTGCAACTAGCCTGGAGGTGTGGCTATCCTTAATGAATATGGACATGTCTCTGCCTTTAGTGCTTCTTTCCGGGTTAGGTGGCCAAAAGGTGTGGTATGAATTGAAGCCTGGTAATGCAGGGGTGCTCTTTGGAGCTTTGAACCAGGTCTCTGTCACTGCACAGATGTCATTGTTCTCCATTTTAAGGAGTGCCTCGAGTGAGTGCATTTTGAGGTTTAGACTTCTAGCATTGAATAGCATTACCCTCAGATTTTGCTTGCTTGTACCTGCTATGGTGGTGAATTTGTCATTTGAACCTTGCCTGAAAAAGGCACTATAGAGGTGGCAAGAGCCTTAGCCAGTATCCGGAATCCTAAGGGTGACAGGTGCAGGCCATCTCTGGCAAAGCATCATGGACTGTCGATCATGTTGTCCCAGGCAGACAAATACTGGATCCCCTTAGAATAACACCAGAAGCTTAGCCAATTGTTGAAGTCAATCATTTTGTCCTTGTACTGTATTATCATTCTGGGTGATGGCAGGATGCTACTCAGGGTTAGGGTCATACCTGCCTGGGATACAAGATCGGGGAGCTCCTCTATGTCTCTTTTCATGTAGTCCAGGGAGGTACGTCTCAGGTCATTCACACCAACATGGACAATGACAGTGTCATATTTGTACTTATTGTGGAGTGACCTGAGTGCATGCATTATGTGGTGGATCCTGGCACCTGACAGGCAGCTGACAGTAACTTTCTCCTTGTTTAGTCTAGTGAGTGAAACATCAGTGTGCCTGACTATAGAGTCACCTATGACTAGAGTGTTGGGTACGTTGTTATGCTTTATGGGCTGTGGTTGAGTGGCACACTGAGTTTGTGGGCTATGTGTCATTTGGGTTGTGTTGAGGGGTGAAGTTTGCTTGCGTTTATGCTTTGGATGCCCCTGATGCTTGGGCAGGTTTTTATTGAGAGCCTCCGTGAATGTAGGTGTGTGTTTTGTGTTTCTATGTGTGTGTTTTGGTGGTGTAGGTTTTGAGGGACTATGTGATGAGTGTGGTGTGGTGCAAGTGTTTAACTTCTCCTCTTGACTGTCTAGTCCAGTTTTGGGTGAAGAGAGATTTGCTTCCAGTTTGGCTATACAAGTGCATCTCTCACAGGTTGTAGTGTTGGGTGGTAGGAGGAGAGGGTTGTCTGTGTACATGAGGCAATTGCTGCATTGCCTAGATTCATCAGGTAGACAGGAGAAATCACTGGGAGCTGACCCTTAGACATGCCTGGATAAGTGCTTATTTATTAAGTACTAAAAACTGCTTTCCACTAGACAAGTGAGGAAAGTTGAGTGCTGTAGTAATTTGCAGCTTATGTAGTGCTTACAATGAGTTCTGAACAAGGCTGAGTTCAAAGAAACAGATTTGAGTGCTGAAACTAGAAAACTGGCTAGTTATAAGAAAAAAAGCTAAGCTAGAAGGCTTCCCTCCAACGCAGAAGGGCTGGGGGCTCAGAAGCCTACAAACAGTCTAGACCACTTAACAGGAAAAGTAGGAAACAAGCTTAATTTTGTTTTGTTCTCTTTTCCAGATGCTCTCTTTGTACACAGTAGGAGTGCCTGAAATCAGAATATGATCTCACTGCACTCAGTTGAGTGAGCAAATGAGATGGGTCCAGAAGGAGCATCCAAACACAAATTTACAAGAGGGGCGGGCAGTTTCAAAGCCACTAAGATTAACACCAAAACAAAAACAGGGAGGGTGGGTGGGAAACTGACTGAAGAACAGAATCAAAACTTCCAGTTCAGTTAATATTCCTGCAACACAGCTAAAACAATTTAAATACTGTATTATTTGAAAAAAAGAGCAGATAAAGGTACTTATATTCTCTTATACATCCAGTTGAATACAGCTAGATCTTAGCCGGCCAAAGCTGAGGTTTTTAAGCAGAAAATATTTCAAACTGTGCCACTTAAATAGGCAAGGACAGGAAATCAAAGAATGTGGCTATCCCCACACCTGCAATTACTAACAAATAATAAAATTCAAGCAAGCACTGACTGAAGAACAGAGTCAAAACTTCCAGTTCAGTTAATATTCCTGCAACAGTTAAATCAATTTAAAAACAATATTATTTGAAAAAAAATGCAGATAAAGGTACTTAAATTCTCTTATACGTCCAGTTGAATACAGCTTGATCTTAGCCGGCCAAAGCTGAGGTTTTTAAGCAGAAAATATTTCAAACTGTACCACTTAAATAGGCAAGGAAAGGAAATCAAAGAATATGGCTACCCCCACACCTGCAATTACTAACAAATAATAAAATTCAAGCAAGCACTGACTGAAGATCAGAGTCAAAACTTCCAGTTCAGTTAATATTCCTGCAGCACAGTTAAATCAATTTAAATACTGTATTTGAAAAAAAGTGCAGATAAAGGTACTTAAATTCTCTTATAAGTCCAGTTGAATACAGCTAGATCTTAGCCGGCCAAAGCTGAGGTTTTTAGTCTTTTTAAGCTAAGGTTTTTAAGCTCTCTATTGGAGAAGGAACACTGACTAAAACTCTGACCTGTGATATATAACAATAAGTACACTGTTGTTTTGCTTATTTTTACTAGTTATTGGTTATTCTAGATATTTGTAACACTTTTTTTGCCTGCTGCATACTTTATTAGTGTATTTTTAGCTATTGGCTCACTGCCTGTAGTGTTTTCTGCCTGAAAAGTGTCCATATTTAAGACTCTTTTTCTGGGCCTAGTTGTTTGTTAGAGGCTGCGTTTTCAGCTTATTTTTAAGTCCATCTTAGCAACCCCCCCCCCACTACAGTAAAAGTGTAGTGTTTGTGGTCATTGCTGTTTGGGGTGGCCAGGTCCACGGCTCGGAGAAAACACCTCATTAGTTGTTTTGGAAGTCTTTTTAAAGTTGTTTTTGGTTTCAACTTTCTGTTACTAAAGAAGTTTACTTGAGTGTTTTCTGCCATTCCAGACAGAGCTATTGGAGAAGGAGCACTGACTAAATCTCTGATCTGTGATATACAAAATTAAGTAGACTGTTTTTTTCTTTTTTACTAGTTATTGGTTATTCTAGATATTTATAGCACATTTATTGTCTGCTACATACTTTATTACAGTATTTTATAGCAATTGTCTCAATGCCTGTAGTGTTTTCTGGCTGAAAAGTTTCATTATTTAAAATTGTCTTCCTGGTCCTAGTTGTTTGTTAGAGGCTGTGTTCTAAGCTTATTTTTAAGGCCATTGTAGTAAGCAAAAGGCATCCCCCAGTAAAGTGAGAGTGTAGTGTTTGCGTTCCTTTCTGGTTGGGGTTGCCAGGTCTATGGCTTGTAGAAAGCACCTCATTGTTTTTTTGTGAGATTTTTTTAAAGTTGTTTCAGGTTTCAACTTTCTGTTACTTAAGAAGTTAACTTGAGTGTTTGCTGCCATTCCACACAGAGCTATTGGAGAAGGAGCACTAACTAAAACTCTGATCTGTGATATATAACAATAAGTACATTGTTGTTTTTCTTATTTGTACTAGTTATTGGTTATTCCAGATATTTGTAACATTTTTATTGCTTGCTGCATACTTTATTACTATATTTTATAGCAATTGGCTCACTGCCTGTAGTGTTTTCTGCCTGAAAAGTTTATGGGCATAGTTGTTTGTTAGAGGCTGTGTTCTCAGCTTATTTTTAAGGTCATCTTAGCAAAAACCATCCCCAACTACAGTGAGAGTATATTGTTTATGGCCATTGCTGGTTGGGGTTGCCAGGTCTACGGCTTGGAGAAAGCACCTCATTGGTTCTTTTGAGATTTTTTTAAGTTGTTTCAGGTTTCAACTTACTGTTACCTAAGACGTTAACTTGATTGTTTTCTGCCATTCTATACAGAGCTATTCGAGAAGGAGCACTGACAAAAACTCTGATCTGTGATACATAACAATAAGTTGACATTTTTGCTTATTTTTACTGGTTATTGGTTATTCTAGATATTTATAGCACTTTTATTGCCTGATGCATACTTTATTACTGTATTTTATTGCTGTTGGCTCACTGCATGTAGTGTTTTCTACCTGCAAAGTTAACTTTTTTAAGAAGGTGTTTCTGGGCCTAGTTGTGTGTTAGAGGCTGTTTTCTCAGCTTATTTTCAAGGCCATCTTAGCTAGCAAAAACCATCCCCCACTACAGTGAGAGTGTAGTGTTTATGTTCATTGCTGTTTGGGGTTGCCAGGTCTATGGCTTGGAGAAAGCACCTTATTGGTTCTTTTTAGATTTTTTAAAAGTAGTTTCAGGTTTCAACTTTCTGTTAATTAAGAAGTTAACTTGAGTGTTTTCTGCTATTCCACACAGAGCTATTAGAGCAGGAGCACTGACTACAACTCTGATCTGTGATATTTAAATATAAGTAGAGTTTTTTGCTTATTTTTACTAATTATAAGTTAATATAGATATTTATACCACCTTTTATTATCTACTGCATACTTTATTTCTGTATTTTATAGATATTGGCTCACTGCCTGTAGTGTTTTCTGCCTGAAAAGTTTCCATATTTAAGATTGTGTTTTTGGGTCTAGTTGTTTGTTAGAGGCTGTGTTCTCAGCTTATTTTCAAGGCCATCTTAGTTAGCAAAAGACATTCCAATATGCAGTGAGTGGGTAGTGTTTGTGGTAATTGCTCGTTGGGGTTGCCAGGTCTACGGTTTGGAGAATGCGCCTCATTGGTTCTTTTGAGATTTTTTTTAAGTTGTTTCAGGTTTCAACTTTCTGTTACTTGAGAAGTTAACTTGAGTGTTTGCTGCCATTCCACACAGAGCTATTGGAGAAAGAGCAGTGACTAAAACTCTGATCATTGATATATAAAAATAAATATACCATTTTTTGCTTATTTTGACTAGTTATTGGTTATTCTAGATGTTTATAACACCTTTTATTGTCTGCTGCATACTTTATTTCTGTATTTTATAGATATTGGCTCACTGCCTGTAGTGTTTTCTGCCTGAAAAGTTTCCATATTTAAGATTGTGTTTTTGGGTCTAGTTGTTTGTTAGAGGCTGTGTTCTCAGCTTATTTTCAAGGCGATCTTAGTTAGCAAAAACAATCCCCACTGCAGTGAGAGTGTAGTGTTTGTGGTCATTGCTGTTGGGGTTGCCAGGTTTATGGCTTGGAGAAAGCACATCATTGGTTCTTTTGGGATTTTTTTTAAAGATATTTCAAGTTTCAACTTTCTGTTACTTAAGAAGTTAACTTGAATGTTTTCTGTAATTCCATCCAGAGCTATTGGAGAAGGAGCACTGACTAAAACTCTGATTTCTGATATATAACAATAAGTAGACTGTCTTTGTGCTTATTTTTACTAGTTATTGGTTATTCTAGATATTTATAGAACTTTGTTGTCTGCTTCATACTTTATTACTGTATTTTATAGATATTGGCTCACTGCCTGTATTGTTTTCTGCCTGAAAAGTTTCCATATTTAAGATTGTGTTTCTGGGCCTAGTTTGTTAAGGGCTATGTTCTCAGCTTATTTTCAAGGCCATTTAAATTAGCAAAAACCATACCCCACTACAGTGAGAGTGTAGTGTTTGTGGTCATTGCTGGTTGGGGTTGCCAGGTTTACTGTTTGTAGAAAGCACCTAATTGGTTCTTTTGGCATTTTTTAATGCTGTTTCAGGTTTCAACTTATTTTTACTTAAGAAGTTAACTTGAGTGTTTTCTGCCGCACCACACAGATCTAGTGGAGAAGGACCATTGACTAAAACTCTGATCTGTGATATATAACAATAAGTAGACTGTTTTTTTTTTTTGCTTATTTTTACTAGTTATTGGTTATTCTAGATATGTATAGCACTTTTATTGTCTGCTGCATACTCTATTACTGTATTTTATAGTTATTGGCTCATTGCTGTTGAGTTTTCTGCCTGAAAAGTTTCCATATTTAAGACTGTTTTTCTGGGCCTAGTTGTTTGTTAGTGGCTGTTTTCTCAGCTTATTTTTAAGGCCATCTTGGTTAGCAAAAACTATCCCACTACAGTGAGCGTGTATTGTTTGTGGTCATTGCTGGTTGGGTTTGCTAGGTCTACAGCTTGGAGAAATCAAGAAATCATTTGTTCTTTCGAGATTTTTTTTTAAAGTTGTTTCAGGTTTCAACTTTCTTTTACTTAAGAAGTTAACTTGAGTGGTTTCTGCCATTCCACACAGAGCAATTGGAGAAGGAGCACTGTCAAAAACTGTGATCTGTGATACATAACAATAAGTAGACCTTTTTGCTTGTTTTTACTAGTTATTGGTTCTAGATATTTATAGCACTTTTATTGTCTGCTGCATACTTTATTACTGTATTTTATAGCTATTGGCTCACTGCCTGTAGTGTTTTCTGCCTGAAACATTTCTATATTTAAGACTGTTTTTCTGGGCCTAGTTGTTTGTTAGAGGCTGTGTTCTCAGCTTATTTTAAGGCCATCTTAGTTAGCAAAAACCATCCCCCACTACAGCGAGAGCATAATGTTTGTGGTCATTGCTGACTGGGGTTGCCAGGTCTATGGTTTGGAGATTGCATGTCATTGGTTCTTTTGAGATTTTTTTAAAGTTGTTTCATGTTTCATCTTTCTGTTACTTAAGAAGTTATCTCGAGTGTTTGCTGCCATTCCACACAGAGCTATTGGAAAAGGAGCACTGACTTAAACTCTGATCTGTGATATATAACAACAAGTAGACTGTTTTTTTTTAGCTTATTTTTACTAGTTATTGGTTATTCTAGATATTTATAGCACTTTTATTATCTGCTGCATACTTTCTTACTGTATTTTATATCTATTGGCTCACTGCCTGTAGTGTTTTCTGCCAGAAAAGTTTCCATCTTTAAGATTATGTTTCTGTGGCTAGTTGTTTGTTAGAAGTTGTGTTCTCAGCTTATTTTTAAGGCCATCTTAGTTAGCAAAAACTTTCCCCCACTACAATGAGAGTGTAATGTTTGTAGTCATTGCTTGTTGGGGTTCCCTGGTCTATGGTTTGGAGAAAGCACCTTAGTGGTTCTTTTGAGATTTTTTTACAGTTGTTTCAGGTTTCAATTTTCTGTTTCTTAAGAAGTTAACTTGAGTGTTTTCTGCCATTCCACAGAGAGCTTTTGGAGAAGGAGCACTGACTAAAACTCTGATCTGTGATATATTACAATAAGTAGACTGCTTTTTTGCTTATTTTTACTAGTTATTGGTTATTCTAGATATTTAAAGCACTTTTTTGTCTTCTGCATACTTTATTACTGTATTTTATAGCTATTGGCTCACTGCCTTTAGAGTTTTCTGCCTGTAGTGATTTCTGTAATGTGTTCTGACTAGAGAGATTCACACCCTCCCTCCCTATTGGTAGCTTGTGTTTATACCTGCTGCCTTGCAGTTGCCCTCCCCTACTCTAAATTTGATCTTGTACACTCCTCCCAGTCTAGTGTCATTAGCTCATTCTACCTAATACAGACAGAACATCTGAGAAGGCCAACCCACGTAGGTTTTTTCCTTCTGTTCCTCCTTTCTCCCTTTATTAAAAAATGCCTGAAGCTCCTAGTGTTCTGACTGTGCTTCTCAAACATTTTGGAAATACTGAGTATATTTTAGTGCATTTATTAACACTGTATTTGCCTTAATATTGCTACCACTCAAGTGCTTTAGGTTCAGTGGCAGCTGGTGACTTCAAATCAAAGAGGGAGCTGCAGGAGACAGCTGAATGGGAATGGGTGTGACCGACCATTAAGGGGAGGAGCTATCCTCAAAACACAAAAACTGTAACTTTAATTAAATACTCTGCCCTGGTTGCCAAACCACCATTATGCGAGTCCAATCAATACAAAATTAAGTGTAGAAGAAAAAACATATTTCAATCCATTGGCTGCATGACAGCTTACTTAATATCTAGATGGAAACAAAAAGGTTGTGAGGCATGAAAAAATAAATTACTTTTTAAATACATTATTGAAATGCTAGTCAAAATCAAGTATAAGAAAAACAAGCAGCACTCAACTCAAACCACTTCTCCTTGTACTCCATTTCTAATTATAATTGATATTCAGCTTTATTAAAGTACCAAGTAACATGCTAAAAGTAGCAATCTCTGTGATACCCCCACTTGTAAAAATGTTTCTTATCCAAAAAAGACCTGCTGCCTGACAACAACTATCTACTTGTTTCATGGGGAAAACATGATCAAAGTAAAAAATGAAAGGAAAACAGGAAACAAGCTCAACATACATAGCTTAAAGGATTACTGCACAGGATATAGACCACACATGATAGATTGGCATTCTGTTTAGTTTGCGGGTAAAGCCTGTAATGAGCTCCTAAAATAATGTAATCCTGTCCTTTATTACAAATACTGCCATATGCATTTCAATACCCACGGCTAATATGTTATCTACTTTTGTAAGTATTCTCTGCATGGTAACAACAGAAAGGCTTTCAATGTTGGCAATTCTTTAACAGTATGCTTATTAAAACTTACTTGCATCTTACAATCTCAGACAAGCTTACCAGATGGTCATTAAAGCACTGCTACTTAAACACAGAGCAACAGGTACTTTCTGAATAATAATTAGCATAAATCAACAGTATAAAATATGACAGAAACCAGAACATTCTGCAAAATCAAGAACAGATGAAAAGCCATTGTAGTACTTGTGTCTACCTTGGATGGGTGATAGTCTGCACATTTACACTGCATAACTGCTCCTTGCCTTGCTTGGACACATCCCGAGTCACTACATGGGGGAGTGGGGTGCAACAAGTATGTCACAATTTGAAATGTCTCTGGCTGACTGCGATGGCCCTGACACATTTGTCATATCTCTCAACCTCAGAGCAAGAAATCTGGACAAAGCCATACATAGAAGTGGGACAAAGGCCCAAAAATAAGGACAATTTTTAAATATTGCTCTTATAAACTTAGAAAGATAATAGAATAATAGGTCTTGCATTAGTATGAATTTTCTGAAGGGTATGAAATCTGAAACTGAAATGTCTGTCATTATTTTCTAACTTCAGTCTTTAATGATTTGCCACTAATTTGCCATAAAACACAATTTTATGAAAAATGGACCAAAAATGTGATTCAAAAATATAAAATAGCCACACAATACAGCTGGGAACCTGTCAAAGAAGGGACACTTTTTAATATTAGTGCTGCTAACTTGAGCAGCTGACAAAATAAAAGAATCTACATGCATTTCTGAAATAAAAGTAATCTATAACTGATTATTACAATTATTTATTAATTGTAAACCCTCCATGTTTTCTTCCAAAATTGCCATTTTGCGGAGGGATTATTAGGGGAAGAGCAACATTTTGAGCCAAAATCAGGGACAGTTGAGAGGTTTGGATATGCCTAATTCTATAAATCAATTTATTTGCATGTACCTCTCAACCTGTTATGCAGGAAATCTGGACAAGGCCAAATATATGGGGGAACATATAAACAGTACTAAAAATTGCTCTTGTAGAAACTGAGACAGTTCATCGAATAACAGGTCTTGCTTTAGCATGCATTTTTCTGAAGGTTATGAAGTCTGAAACTCAGTGTCTGTCATTATTTAGTGACTTCATTCCTAAATGATTTGACAGAAAAAACACAAATTTTATGAGGAACAAATGAAAAATAAGAAGCAAAAATCTATTCATTCTGTAAAAATCTGGACAGTTGAGAGGTATAGTTCAGCCAGGGCTGTCTTTGACTTTGCTGCCCTTCCCCCTCACAAAATCATGGTCAAATGAAGCTTGTCCCCCTACAACCATTCCAATGAACCATTACTTGGCTATTTCACTCCATTTATCATAAACACTAATGTGCATACTGCTTTACTTCTGCAATGATTTGGACTTCATTTAAAAGTTTTATTTTGCATTTTACAGCTCAAACACTAATAGATATCATATCTGCTAAACAAAGCAATGCAGTCTCACAATGAGGACAGACTTAGCATTAAAACTTCTATGCCCTTGAAAACTCACAATCCCTGAAACAGCATTGAAACCCAATTTCAAAGAAAATACATTTTGCCAGTGGCTGAGTAACTTTGGGTTTGGGCTGTTTTCAAATCACAGGCCCCTTGCCCACGAAACATACACATGTTCTTTCATACACCTTCCTGATTGTATTAAATTATATTCCTTGTACAATACAGTGCAGTTTTAGAGGGTGTTTTAAATTTATTGTTCTGAAATTTTTTCAGTAAACAATGAAACAAAATACATGCACCAGTAATAACAAAACTGCCTAGTTCAGAACATTTCCAGCATAAAAGTCTACTCAAACTTCTACAGTCTACCAGTATCAGTACATATGCACAATCTCTGAAGAAGTAAAAGTCATCTAAATAATTCCATATTAAAGAGATCTGTAACTAATGAAGAGGTTGCTGCTAGCAAACAACTTTGTATTTCATTGTTTCATCTACAAATAAAGTGCCCGTTACCCTTGAGGAATAAATTGCCCATCTTACACAAAAAAAATGATAAGCTAGCAATAACGCAATACGGAATGGATGGCAAACTGATAACAGGTTCATAGTTACTAGGTATCTTTGCATCCACCCCTTTTGCAACATAGTGCGGTATCAGCAATGCATCTATGTACTGTGGGAGTAGAACCCACAGCCTTCTGCATCAAAAGCAAGTTACTACCTGTTGTGCTATTAACAATGCAAGCAGACTCAGCATAAGCAGCACTAAACCTTTGTTCCCCTGCAGCTCTCAGCTCCTTGTAAAATCTACTTACTCAGTTGTATCTCTGAACTTTGCAGCACAAAGAAATCTGGAAAAAGCCAAAGTTTATTGTGGGGGGGGGGGGCAAAAGCCCAGAAATAAGGGACACATTTTAAACATTGCTTGTATAATGTTGGAAAGTTGCTAGAATAAAATGCTGTGTTACCACCATACATTTCACTACCAAGCTTTAAACCCAGGACCCTGTGCAAAACAGTCAGAGCAACATTCAACTATGCCAAATCAGCTGTTTTGTGAAAGAGGAAGACAGAATCTTAAATGGCTACAATTTAGTAAATTCATTTCTCACCATAGCACAGCAGTAAACCTCTTAGCACAAAACACCTGAACAAAGCCAATAATGGGAGAATACAGGCCCCAAACATTCAGTGAATTCTGTTCTCACCATACCTCTCAACCTCTTAGCATAAAACACCCGGACAAAGCCAGTAATGGGGGAATATAGGCCCCAAAGATATTCGGTGAATTCAGTTCTTACCATAGCTTTCAACCTTAGCACAAAACCTGGATGAAGCCAATAATGGGGGAATATAGTCCCAAAAATAGGGACAAATTTCAAATATCCATCTTATACACTTAGAAAATTGCTAGAATAAAAGCTTTTGTGTTAACATGCACTTTCTGAAGAATATGAAGTCTGATATTCAAATGCATGTCATTTTTAACATTTGTTAACCAGGAAAGTCTGACTTGGAACAAAAGCTCATTTTTAGCAGAGGCCTGGGGAGAAATACTCCGTCAGACACATGTCTTTGTAAGATGGGAGGACACTAGAGGAAACAAAAACAGGGAGGGCATACAGACTCCACACAGAAGGTAAGGCACCCCAGCCAAGTATCAAACCAGAGAACGTGTAGCTGTCAGGCAACAATGCTACCACTGCACCAATGCACTACTGGCTTTGCAAGGGCACAAAAATACAGAAAACACAGATTTTTATGAGGAACAGAACAAGTATAAGGGAAAATCTGCAACATTTTTGCAAATGGTGGTGGTGGGTAGGGAATTCAGGCTCTTGCCACCTGGGCCCACGGTACAGGGTTCAAGCCTTATTCTCTACCCACCATCATGTAGCACCTGGGACATTTTAAACACCACACACACACTACCTGGGACAGGTCCATTGCAGCACTAAATCCTTCCATAGCTTCGTTCGTTGGAGCACTAGAAAGCCCCGTGAGATGTCCTTCCCCGACGAGACTCCCAGCCTGCCGATGTTGCAGTCTGAGTCCGATTCCTTTCCATTGACAGCCTATGCAGTTACTGCTGCATAGACCTCTGGGATCTCTGCACTTGAATCTTTCTTAATACAGACTGCTACTGAGACAGTCTGCACATGCTCCAGTCTGGTTCAGCAGCAGTCTGGATATCGGAAATGCTGCTGGTGTGCATGCGCGAAGGTCCGTTACTTGCAATTGTTTTTTTTATTTTTTTATGTATATTTTATTTTATTTTATTTTACTTTCTTTCTTTTTTTACAGCTGGAGGGGGGGGGCTGCAGTCTGGCAGTCCAATAGCATGAGCCGCCCCTGTTTAGGTTGCACTGCATCTGAATTGTTTTAGTGTTTTAGCTGCTTTTCTGTATATATAGACTTTTCTGTATCTGTAGACTAGCTACTTATTCTACTTTATTAATGCCTCTTAAATAATTTTTCAGTTGTGCACTTGCCTTGTTTCATTTAAAAAGTTTTGAATTGCTAATTTTGTAGAGTTTTAATTGCATTTACTGTTTAGGGCTTCACATTCAAGTGCGTTATCCGTTTCTGTGTTTATTTATTGAATTATTGCATTGTTTAGCCTGTTTTAACGAACAACCCCCCCCAAAAAAAAAAACAAAAAAATACTAAAAAAATACTATCTTGTTTGCTTGTTTCCTGCCTTTTCTAGCTAGTATAGTCTAGATCTCAGGCTTTGCTGGTTTCAGGACTTTATTTTCTGTGTTCAGAGCTATACAGACCTTTTTGTGGAATAGGGAAGTCTTACTGCTTACCAGTGGGAGTGGTGAGCATTTTACTGCATATCTAACACTAGAGGAGTGGCTTCCAGCTCTGAAATTTTTATTTTATTAGCCATTTTGGGCTGATTTCTATCCCTTTCAATTTTCTGGCTTAAAAGCATGTGTGTTTGCATGTTTTTCACATCATGCAGCACCGCTGGGCTACGGTTAAACTATTCCAGGTGCCAGAAAGTCTGCTCTTTAATATTTCCCTTAGAACTACCTGGTTTCTCAGTAGTAGCTTTAAAATCTGAACCCCTGTAACTAGCACGTGCTCTAGAACCTGCTGGAAAGCACTAGAAATCCTTAAACTGATGCAAGCACTCAGCTCTCCTTGTTAATAGGGAGAAATTAATCACAGACACTAAACAGCCTATAATTGTAAAGTACCTTACAAAGATAAGGGAAAACATTTCTTGTACTTTACAAAAAAACACCTAAACAGGCATGTCAAAGGGTCAGCTTCTGGTGATTTCTCTTGTCCACCTGGTTAATCTGGGCATACTGGGGCAATGCAGCAACTGCCTCATATGCACAGACAATCCTCTCCTCCTGCCACCCAACACTACAACCTGCAAGAGATGCACTTACATAGCCAAAATGGAAGCAAAGCTCTCTCCAGCTAAGATTGTGCTAGACAGTTAACACCTGCACTACACCTCAAGCAACACATATCCCTTCAAAACCCATACCATCAACACCCACACATAGCAACACTAAACCCACATATGCGGAGGCCCTTAACATTAACCTGCCAAAGCAAAAAGGACCTCTGAAGCTGAAACGCAAACAAACACCAGTCACAACCAAAGTGACACATAGCTCACAACACCAGTGTGCCACCCAACAGCCCCTAAGAAAAGAACATGTACCCAACATTTTAGTCATAGGTGACTCTATAGTCAGGCACACTGATGTCCCACTCACCAGGCTGAACAAGGAGGAAATTACAGTCAGCTGCCTGTCGGGTGCAAGGATCCGCAACATAATGCATACACTCAAGTCACTCCACAACAAGTACAAATACGATTCTATCATTGGCCATGTTGGAGTGAATGACTTGAGACGTACCTCCCTTGACTACATGAAAAGAGACAAGGAAGAGCTCTCGGATCATGTGGCCCAGGCAGGTATGACCCTAGCCCTGAGTAGCATCCTGCCTTCACCCAGAATGATACCACAGTATAAAGACAAAATGACTGACTTCAACAACTGGCTAAGCTTCTGGTATCATTCAAAGGGGATTCAGTATCTGTCTGCCTGGGATGACATAATCGACAAACCATGATGCTTTGCCAGAGATGGTCTGCACCTGTCACACCTGGGATTCAGGTTACTGACTAAAGCTCTTTCCACCCCTATCATGCCTTATTTAGGCAAGGTTCAAAGGAGAAAACATCCACCATAACAGATACAAGCATTCAAAATCTGAAGGTAATGCTACTCAATGCTAGAAGTCTAAACCTGAATATGCACTCTCTCGAGGCACTCCTAAAAATGGAGAACATCGATATCTGTGCAGTAACTGAGACCTAGTTCAAGGTTCCAGAGAGCACCCCTGCAATACCAGGCTACAACTCTTACCACACGTTTTAGCCATGAAACCAAGACCGAAATGCTAAAGGTGATGGAGTGTCCATATTCACCAAGGATATTCACATCTCCAGGCTAGTTGCCCAACACAATGCATCTGAAATTCTCCAGGTGCAACTAACACTAGGTAAGACTACAATCCAAATTGTAACTTGCTACAGATCCTCCATCATGTCCCAAGATTCTCACTACACCTTTCTAAACATACTGGCAAATATTAAGATACAACCAAACACCCTAATACTGGGTGATTTCAACTACCCTGCCATTAACTGGGAAAACTACTTGGGTACCAACACCTTTTCCCAATGGTTCTTGGAATTCATAAATTCCAATGCCCTGGATCAACTAATCCATTGTCCGACCAGGGGCTCCAATATCCTAGACCTGGTCATTACCAACATGGGAGATAGATGCTCCACACCAGTGGTCACCCCCTCATTGGTCAGGTCTGATCATAAGCTAATCACCCTTGACATCCACATCCCACCCCCATCCCCCAGTAAGGAAACCTCTGTAAAAACTTCTCCAAAGCCAACTTCATGCTACTCATGTCAGAAGTGACAAACTTCATGACAGCCATGCAGATGGGAGCTGAAAGTTTGACTGCTGAATCCTACACTAAGGCACTGTACGAGCACATCCACTCATGCATGAATCGTGCCATCCCAAATAGAACCAAGATGATCTCCTCAAAAAAAAAGGAAACCAATCCGGTAGTCCCCTGCCATAAACAAACTATACAACAGAAGGAAGAAACTGTTGCAGAAAAGAGGAAAACCCCAGGATGTAAAAAACTCCCTTACCAGTCTCAGTAAGAAGCTGAGATCCCTCATAAAATCCTCCAAAGCAAGTTACGAAAATAAAATTGCTAAAGATTCCAAAGACAACCACAAGGCATTCTATAGTTATGTCAAGAATCTAAATGGCAATGCTCAGATCTGCTCTGAGCTACAACAGAATGGCATTAAATATACTAATCCCAAGGATATTGCCAATATCCTGGCAGATCGATTTAGTGCCAACTTGACCCCCCTCTAACCCCTTAAAGGGACCATCTCAATACCAAAAGATTGCCAAATTCCGGTAATCACCGCCACACAGGTAGAAACCGCACTCTCCAAAGCTAAGAATACAGAATCCATGGGACCAGATGACATCCCAAGCTGTGTACTACATGAATTACAAAATTAACTGGCACCTCACCTAAGTATCATGTTTAATCACAGCCTCACCTCAGGCTTCGTGCCCAATGAGTGGCACACAGCTACAGTTATCCCATTCCACAAAGGGGTATCCACCTTGGATCCCAGGAACTACTGCCCATCAGTCTGATGAGCCTGATCTGCATGGGCATGGCATGCATTATTATGGAACTTATCAACAAAGACATTGGCAACCTTCGAACACTGGACCCCACCCAGTTTGGGTTCATGAAGGGCAGATCTTGTCTCCAGAATCTGATTGACTTCTTCGAATCAGTCTTCAGAGCTGTGGATGATGGTAAGAAGGTCCACACAGCCTATTTGGACCTCGCCAAGGCCTTTGACACCATCCTCCACTCTGGAATCATAGATAAACTTACTAAGCTGGGCATAAATCCCTATGTCACTCAATGGGTTGCCAACTGGCTTACTGACAGAACCCAGTAGCCAACTCCAAAAACAGCTCCAGACAGGTGACAAGTGGAGTTCCACAGAGTTCAGTCCTGGGACCGCTCTTGTTTAGCATCTACTTCTCTGAAGTAGAGGCCAACACTAAGGGACTCTGGCTAACAAAGTTCACAGATGACTGCAAACTGGGAGCCATTATTGAATCCCCAAATGATGTGGATATTCTACAAAAGGGCCTTACAGAAACATATGCTTGGTGCCAGAACCATGGGGTCATGCTTAATGCCAAGAAATATATAGTTATCCCCTTTGGGAAAAACATGTACCCATGAATTACCACATAGGTGGTAGTACACTGAACACCGAAAGTATAATGAGAGACTTAGGGACATAGTTGGACAGTGGTCTCACCTTCAATAACCACATCACCACAACAGTCAGAAAATCCTTCTATGTGGCACACCTCATTACTAAGGGCTTTTCATCCAGAAAAAAGGAGGTCATTGTCCCACTGTACTCATCCCTCATGAGACCTATTATAGAGTACAATGCCCCATTTGGTATGTACCTCACAAGACATCTGCAACAGCTGGAAAGACCAAGAAATACGTCACTAAAAGAATCACAGACCTAAATCAGATGCCCTATGCTGACCATCTAAAGAAACTCCAGCTATACTATGTGGCATATCGTCTACTCAGAGGTGATCTCTGTTTAACATACAAGGCCTTTTCAAACTCTGAGCTGTTGGACATGCTCCACTTAAAGAAATCCCAATCCCTCAGAGTCACATGCTCCAGGGATCTAAACCTTGTCATTACAATGAACAAAACATGCTGGACGGATAGGTTCCTGACCCAGCGACTCCCCATACTCTGGAAAAGACTGCCTATACATGTCAAGCAAAGTGCCTCCTTGGCCCTCTTCAAAAGGAACCTTGACAATTGGATGGGAGATACAAAATTCACCTCGGGGATCATGTCAGTCGCCCTGCTAGACAAGAGTCCAGGCAAGTAAATATCGTGGGAAGAAATATCCAGATAATTGTTATGGAAAGAAATATCCAGGAAATTGTTATGGCTAGGCTTGTATAGGCCCTATGTCCGATAGCCTAGTACCTACCTATGAACTAGGGGTTTTGGGTAGGGATTTTAGTGTGTGTGAGTGTGTTTGGAGTTTTGAGGTATGGGTTTGGGTAGGTAGGTAAGATTGTGAGTGTGTAAGTGTTGAGAGTGGTGGTATTTGTACATATGTAATGTGTGTTTGTGCAGGGAGAGTGTAGAATGTGTAGTGGTGTTTTTTGTGTGTTTGTGCTTTTAGTGCGACCTTGGAGTTAGTATATATAAGTAGCGGGGGTGTGGGGAGGTGCAACCTCCCACATGGGTTGTGCAGGGGGGCTTGCCCCTCTGCTTATATGTAGGGTCCATGCATGTTTTTCTTTTGTTGTGTTTGTGTATGTTGCGTTGGTTTGTAGTGTAGGGAGGAAGGTGTATGTGTGCTTGTTTGTGTGTGGAGTATGTATGTGGGCAGTCACAATTTTAAATTTCACTCTTTTGGGGTTTGGGGTTTTTAAGTTTTTGGCTTTACAGGCTCCAGATACTGAATTTTGATATTTCAGTATTTCAGGATTGTAAATTGATACCCACAGATCAGAGTTGTGGTCAGTGCCCCTCCTCCACTCAGCTCAAGACAAACAAGGTGGTGTTAGCAGTTTGCACTTACAGCCATAACATAGTCAGAGGATTTGAAAGTCCAAGCTGCTAACTCTTTAAATCTCAGGAAAAAAGCAGAAAAAAGTTGCACGCCAACATCTGATGTCTCTGATCTAGAGAGCTATATAACCACCAAATACCTGAAGGCACAATTATCACAGGAATTAGCCTGCAGTTTATATCAAACAAAATTTCAGTGTTAAATGCTAGGTCATACTGACAGATCAATTTAGATATAACAGCAGAATTGTTCCTAAATGATCTGGTATTAACATTTTGCCCATATGTGCAGGAAAACAGGTACACTTTATGTGTCTGCAATTACAAGAGATCACCAAGAGCATATACTGCTGTAACCTCGCTCTGGACTCAGTGATGCACTTTGCCTCACAGAATGTCCTATTCATAACTATAACTTGGGCATGCACACAACTAGTAAGAGACAGATGTTGACAGTGACACATGTCCACTTACGTGTTTTACTAATGTCCAGCTCACAGTGTGGATATCTTATTTATTTATTATTTATTTATTTATTTAAATTTGTTGACCAGGAGTGTCCGACTGGACGTAGGTCCATTTTCAGCGGAGGCCCGGGGAGAAAAGTTCCACAGTTAAAATAAACAGACAGTATTTACATTGGATTACATAGTGATTAACAATTTACATAGCAATTACTTACAGATGAAGAACATAGTACATCAGTAGACAACTAGAACCTTTATCTGTGAAGTGCATACCAGACATTAACAAATGTTACAAGAAGAAGAAGTTTGTGCTGTATAATAAGTACTGGCTTATGAGCATCTGAGCCAGCTATAATCAAGGTAGTTAGTGGAGTGGAAAGAAAGGTAGTGGTTGGATGGGGAGGGTGATATTAGATTGGGAGTTGCAAGGGCATAGCCAGCATGTTTTTAGTTGCACTTTTAGTAAAGTTTTGAAGTGGGTGCATGATGGTATGGAGGTAATTGTGGGTGGGAGTGAGTTCCATAATTTGGCTATGGTGCAAGAAAATAGTGCTTCACCAGCAGAGTTATTGGCTTTAGTGATTTTTGCTGCTGGATCTTAGTGGTCTGGTGGTGCGATAGGGTTGGAGTAGATTCTGGAGGGATGGGACATTTAGTGGATGGTTTACTAGTTTGTGGGCGAGTGAGAGTTGATACCACTGAAGGAGGTGAGGGAGTTCAAGCCAGCCCAGTTCAGCAAGTGAGAGACAGTGGTGACTACGGTAGGATGCCCATTTGGCAGATTTGGCGATTTTGTTGTAGCAGGTCTCTAGCTTGTTTAGATCACATTGCCTTAGGTTGGTATATATTGGAGAGGCATAAAGTAGGGTGGAGATAAGGTGGGAATTTGCTATTGAAATCTTTGCTGCTTTGGTGAGAAATTGCTTATTTCTGTATAACGCTCCTAGTTTTTTGTAGACTTTTTTTATAGTCTTGGATATGTGAATGTCAAATTTTAGTTTATTGTCTATTTCCACTCCTAGCAATTTGGTGTGTTCAGTTGGGTTATAGTGGTGTTGTCTTTTGCCATGATGTTAAAGTGAGAGTTGTTTTGAGTATGTTTGGTGGGTTGGAAGATGAGTAGTTTAGTTTTGTTTGAGTTGAGTATTAATCGGGCATCGGATAAACATGTTTCAACAGAGGAAAAAGCTTCCTGTGTCACTTTTTTGCAGTTTTGGTAGGGACTGGGCTGAGCAGATGATGGTCGAGTCATCTGCGTACTGTATGAGTGTGCCATGTTTGGTGGCAGAGGCTAGATTATTGGTGTAAACAGAGAAGAGTAGGGGTCCAAGGATGGATCCTTGGGGAACCCCTATGGAGACAGGTAGTTGGGGAGATGTGTCATTCTGCCATACAATGGATTGTTGGCGGTCAGACAGGTAACTCTGAAACCAGTTGGTGACCGATTGTGAGAAGGATAGGTTATTGAGGACAGAGATAAGTTGTTTGTGTGGGACCATGTCAAATGCTTTAGATAGGTCTAGGAAAGTAGCAGAGGAGAGATAGACATTGTTTTTATGCTGAAGGATAGTGTTAGTAAAGGAGAGTAAGGCAGTGGTGGTGCTATGGTTTGGTCGGAAACCATGCTGAGTACTGGAAAGGAGGTTGTTAGTAAGGAGGTAGTCTGAGACCTGAGAGTGTATGCATCTCTCTAGTATTTTGGAGAGTGGAGAGAGAAGAGCTATGGGGGGGTAATTGGTTAGTTCTGTGGAGGGTCCGCCTTTGTGGAGGGGAATTATATGTGATACTTTCCACAGTGTGAAAACATAACTTTCTGACAGAGATCAGTTAATCAAGATGGATACTGGGTAGGCCAGAGCATCATCTTAAAAAGAGCTATTGGGCGAACTTAGCATGCTCACAGCATGGATGTTTTAGAAAAGAGCTATGGGGTGAACTTAGCATGCTCACAGCATGGATTTCTTAGAAAAGCGCTATGGGGCGAACTTGGTATGCTCACAGCATGGATGTCTTAGAAAAGAGCTATGCGCCGAACCTAGCATGCTCACAGCATGGATGTCTTGGAAAAGAGCTATGGGCGAACTTAGCATGCTCACAGCATGGATGTCTTAGAAAAGAGCTATGGGCAAACTTAGCATGCTCACAGCATGGATATCTTAGAAAAGAGCTATGGGGCAAACTTACCGTGCTCACAGCATGGATGTCTTAGAAAAGCGCTACGGGCCGAACAGCCTAATTTTTCAAGTAAATTATGGACTAAGACGCTTAATGTACTTTACAAAGGTACAAAAAGTGTTATGTATAGCTCATATCTGCAAATAATATTTGTCATGATTAACAAGTTTGAGGAAAGTTTAATAAGTGTGCATCTGAGGAACTATCACCGTGGAGAGCTTAGTCATACTTGCAAGGTGGCTGAATTGGATCTTGGTCTTCAAGAAGACAATAGATCAATTTGCTCTGTCTTAGACATAATAACATCTTTCATGAAAACCACAGCTTCATGTATTTAGTAAATCAAAATTCCTTGTGCACGGCATGACCATCAGCTTAATTCTATCCAAAAAGCAATGGGACTTCACAGAAGGAACTGAAAGAACAGAAGGAAACATCAAATTGATATGCCAGAAGCATGGTAGTTCTTCAAGCAGTTGCAGTTGAAGTCCAGATGGAGGCAATGAAGGATTAGTTCAAAAACAGGGCCCTCTGAAATAACTTAAGGATTATGGGGCTCCCAGAAAAGGTAGAAGGAATGGATGCTTTACCTTTTATCTGTAAAGAGATTAAAATATTATTGAGTGTAGATTGCTCTCGCATTGTAGACTGTACACAAAGGATACAATCAAAGCAGGCTCTTTACCCTCACCTCTTTATATTTAAATGTTTGGACTGTAAGGAAAGCAAGAGAAATTAACAATGATTTACAAATTGCTGGCCATACGTAAAAAAATTATCCCTGACTATGATGCAGCTTTATTTTCAAAGCCCTAGCCCACTGTCTACATAGGGTGTGGGAGATGAGATTTGAAGTGATGCTTAGATACCAGGTCCTTCTATAAATGAAAAGTATAGAAATGTTTAATTTTTGCTGCCTTTAGATGCAGAGAGTTTTTAAAGGACTGGGAGCTGACCCATAAAACAACTTCCCTGATGATTCATTAACAAGAATCCACACATTGTGCTAAGCCTACACATTTCATTAGTGTTAGCACAATGAGTAGCAATTGTCATCAAATATGCAAGTTGCTAAGTAACCCTGCACATTAGGCAGCACCTGTTCATGACCAGGACATCTGCGAGGGGACATGACGAGATGCAGATAGGCTTGAGCACCTAGTATAAATGGGTCTATGTTATAACAGCGAACAATCAAAATATCGAACGCTGTTATAATGTTATAATGTTATAATGAACCCAAAACAACGAAAACGCAAATGAGCGAACTACTAGAACAGCAATTTTTTTTTCCCAGGGAAAAGAAAACGCTGCCCCCTCAAAAAAAACACACTAAACACTATTTTAAGTGGGGGGCTTCGCCCCTCACACCACTCATGTGGGGGGCTGTAGCCCCCACCCTCCTACTTAAATATACCAACTCCGAGATCACACTACAATGCCGAAAACAGCAAAGTGACGGAAGCGGCCAAGCAACTTCTTTCCCAGGAAAAGAATTTGCAAAAAAGCCGCTTCATCATTTTGCGATTTCGACATTTACAGTTCGACCAAGATGCATTCGACAGAATGCACTTTCGGTCTTCTGATAAAAAACCCATATAAACATGTAAAGCTTAATCTTAGTAGGCAATCATGTGGAAATAGAACAATATAAGGCTAGGACATCTTGAACTACATAATTAAGAGGCAGGGAGAGTTTTATAAGGAACATGTAGTTATATCTATATATATATATATATATCTGGGTCTACTTCTAATGACCGAAACGCCGATTCGCCGACAGTGAAATCACCGACGCCAGAAAACCGACAACACACAAACCCGACAACGCGAAACACCGAACACCATAACACCGACACACTACACGTAAACAACACAGTACACTACAACACATATCCACTAGCCCTAACCCAAACCCTAACCCTAAGGTCCGACACTACCGCACTCTCCCTACCTGCACCCTAACCCTAACTCACTTACACACCCAACCCCAAGCTCCGACACTACCGCACACTCTCCCTACCTGCACCCTAACCCTAACTCACTTACACACCCGAACCCCAAGCTCCGACACTGCACACTCTCCCTACCTGCACCCTAACCCTAACTCACTTACACACCAACCCCAAGCTCCGACTACTACACTCTCCCTACCTGCACCCTAACCCTAACTCACTTACACACCCCGAACCCCAAGCTCCGACACTACCGCACACTCTCCCTACCTGCACCCTAACCCTAACTCACTTACACACCCCGAACCCCAAGCTCCGACACTACCGCACACTCACCTATCACACACCTAACCCTACATCCCTGAGTATTGCACACTTACCTGTCCGCTCCCTACTCCTAAATCCCTCACTATCGATACTTACCAGGTCGCTTACATTCCCTTGTCGGTCTTCCGTCTGTCGGGATTCGAGCGTGTCGGTCAACTGCGTTGTCGGTCGTTTCGTGTCGGTGATTTCACTGTCGGCGAATCGGCGTTTCGGTCATTAGAAGTAGACCCATATATCTATATATATATATATATATATATATATATATATATATATATATATATATATATACATATATATATATACATACCCATATTTATATTACTGCTAAACATAACATTACTATTGATAGCATCAAAGTAATCAAGTACACTCAGGGACATATCTACAAGTAAATGTTGATAAAATGGTGTTAGATGGACACATCTAGAGTGCAACAAAGATAGTAAATGTAATACATGTAAATGATGTTAAAAGTGGAGTGAGGAAATAACCTGATGGCAAAGAAAACAAATATATTATAGCAATAACCCATGGCTGGATGTGGGTAATACTGGATTTACCCACGGTTGGTGTGGTTTGGTCACTAGGGTGAAGATCAATAACTCCATTGCATAGATGATGGTGAAGCCAACTTTCCAGAGGCTCATTCTATTACTTCTTGAGAAAGAAGAACAAATGACAACAACCATCTCATATCATTGATTACTTAATGGTCTGTTTGCTAAAAGGCACGCAACTCATTCATCATTATAATGCAATAACATCAACTATCCTCCACAAAACCACTTGAAAGTATCATAACACAAGTCCACTCACAATTTAAAAAAAATAAAAATACAGATCAGTCTTTTTTGTGGAACTAAATAATGTCTGTAAGCATTGTCAGATATACTCATCAGTTACACCTTGCAAAACATGACCACATCTGAGGTAAAACCTCAAAGAGAGGTGTATCAACCATTGATGCCACATAAACAATATCAGCTATGTCATGAAGAACACACTTAAAGGGATTACATCAGTATCCTTTTGGAATTATTATAGCTTCCTTAGCATGTAGTCTGAGAGCTAAGAAAATGTGCCTATTACTGGGCCATATCACCATTCTTTGGACTAAGCTACTCCTATCTGTCAGACATGTTTTTTTATCAGATTCAAACCCCTGCCTATTATAGTCTGCCCTCTACAGAGCTGTGCACTAACTGTGTCTGTCGCAAGCCATAGCAATGTACAGGTGCCAGAAAAGATACAGTTCAAGGGTTTTTGATGACCATGTTTCAGTAAAATGTATTTATTTATTTACTTGTTTGTTTGTTTGTTTCTGTTGACTGGTAAAAAGTCTAACTGGATAAAACCCATTTTCAGAGAAGGCCTGGGGAGAAAAGCTCCACACTTAAGTTATACATGTACATTTATAATTGCAGGGTACAAATATCTGTGCATGAGCTTATTTACATGATTTTTAAATACTTTTAAATATTTCTTACATGAAATAGCATTTTAACACAAAACACAATAGGGAAATTAACTTAATTTGGAAAACTTAAAAGAGAAATAGCTTAAAATAATTAATGTATTAAAACATGATGGCTGCAGGGGATAAGATTGCACTTGGGTGTTTTTAAGTTTATTAATAATTTACAGACAGACAAGTAGAATGTAGCTTAAAAACGATGAGAGCTAAAAAAGGAGAAGTTATTTGGAAATGAGCAGGAAGATACATGGACATAGGAGGATTTGTAATTATTGGTGGTATATGGGAGAAGGAGGAAAAGTTAGAGTCTAGGAAATTAGTGCAGTATGGGGAGCAATAAGGTACAAAAAGATTGGGTGTGCAAAGCGGCTGTAAGAGTTGGAGATTCTGAGGGATCTAAAGGATTTAGCCATAATACACAAACCACAGAGTTATCCACCTTGATGCTTGTTAAGTAAGTCACTCTCATCCATCAGTTTTGTTTAACACATACACATTCTCAGATTGAACCGATACTTATCTGACTACACATTCTATAGAAGTCAGTATTAATGTTATGCACCACAGGATAATTTTTACCACAGTGATAGAACAACTATTTGAATGGCAGGAAATCTTGAATATGCTGTAAAGTCTATGTTAGCTCTAAAAGGGATAGAAAGATTTTGCTATAATGTTGCATATGACTCACTATGTGATGTCACTGCACTCACATCATGTTGTTCTTTGCTGGATTTGAACAGATGCCCAAGTAAGTCCACACTCTAGAGGAGTGTGCATTAACTGCATATGCCACAGGCAAAATCTTACTAGAAATGTGAGACAGACCATATTTGAAGGCATGAAATTATCATCAATGTGTTGCAAAGCAGTTGTTTTGGCTAAAAAACAAATTAAAACTGATGGAGCAGCCCTCTACCACTGTAATTGTACACATTACAACTGTAGTGGTTGTCAGTCATCCCCAGCACTGGAATCACACAGACTCATACTACTCAGTCACTGCTGCTTTCTAATTAACAAGAAATGTTATCAACTGTACGTGCCACAAGTGTGTTGATATAATGGTTAGGTGCTTACATTGCAGTCATAAGTTACAGAGTTTGATTCTCACCTTTGTAAGAGAAATTGTCTAGGCTTAAAATGGCCTTCAAGGGCAGCAAGCCTAGTATTTGCCTATGAACCTATACAAAGTCTTATTAGCACTGTTAGAGCATATCTGAAGACATGACATCATTATAGTGGTTCAAGGCATATGTGTGGCTTAAAACTGATGGAAAGAATAGAGTGAGTTGTCTCTGTATGTCAGTATCTTGCATGATGATAGCTGTACACAACCACGAGTAGAATAATCTAGACATGTCTGTGACTGTAGAAGCACACGCAATATTTAACAAATGCAGATTCAAACTTAAGCCTATGTCTATACACTAGAGAACATTATATAATTTCCAGAAACCACAGGTTGAGATGCAGTGCATTTCAACAAATGGCCTCATCAGTATTTAATAAAACAGTTGCCTGGTTGTCTGCGCAAAAATTGTGAAATAGTCCTCTCTAGATATACATCTACAAATTAGGTGTGTAGGTTACGACATTCCTATCTACATGTAGACTCACTACTCACACACACAGACACACACACACACACACACACACACACACACACACACACACACACACAGTCATACTAATCAATTATTGCTGCAACCATAATGGCCACAGGAGATGTCTAACTTTAAATGTGAAAATTCACATCGGTAAAGGTGATCACATCAGTGTGTTGTGCAACAGGTAATATGCATGACATATTTGGGTGGAAAGGAATTGTCTTGAATTGCAGATAAATAACAGCAATGTGTTGATCACATGTACTTATATAATGCTCATGTAAGTTATATATCCTTTCAGCTATGCAAATTGTTGTAGCGGGAGTGAGAAGTAACTGTCCCACATTATGGTGTATTGAACATTTCAATGAAGGATAATAATGACAGTTGTGAAATAATGAATTGACACCCGGGTATTTCTGACTTGTCAGTTCAGGATGATTGGATGCAAATCTTCATAATGTGGTATGCCATTGTTCATATCTCCTCATTCTTAGCCTATGTGTAATGTAAATACAAAACATACAGCTCAAACAGAGGAATGTACACTACTTAACCCACTCAGTAAATATGTGTCCAAAGGTTTCGCTCTATTGTACATCATTTGAAAGCACAGTGTGTAGAAGTACAAACATCATTTTTCATAATATAGCATTTAGACAGCATCACAGTGAACTCATCATATGTGCCATTAAAACATGCACAAGTAATGTAAGCCACTGACATTAGTGTCTTATTTGGTCAAAATCACTTCCTGAAACGCATAGCTAACAAGAACATTTGCATGACGATGGTGTAATTATTTTCTGCGGTTTTGAATTTAGAACGGGAATTAACAATGGTCTATGGTGCTCCATGCCAAGCTTTGCATAAATAAGGAGTACAGATTATAGACAGGTCTGATTATGATCCATTTCAGAACATATTTGCTTTACATTAATATTTTCTATGTCATCATTTAGACAGGTATCAGAATCACTGGAGGAAACTATTTATTTTACTAATAATATAGGTGCATACCAAGACTATCCACATATCTGGTGACTGCCCACATATTTACGGCATGTTGTACTGTTGCTTATGCAATTGTGTTTGTTTGTGTTACATCACTGAGTGCCACCATCACTACAGGATAACATACATCTGCATGTCATACTTCAGATAGTTCTGAAAATGCATTCCATTGCCAAATAATTAATCCTTCCACCTTCTCTGAGTACAGCAGCAATACTTACACAGTGTAACTGGTGTTGTCTAATTGTCCCATAAATACTTGATTTGATCAAATTTTTTGTGCTCATTCCTGGAAAGGTATGAACAGGTTTGTGATGAGTATTAACCACATAAGGGACTGAGTATGTTACTGATGGTAGATTAAAATATATTTCCTTAGATTTATAGGCTAACAGGTTCATAGGTTACTAGTAGGCTAGCTGCCCTTGTGGGCCATTTTTAAGCCTAGCCAATTTTCCTTTTTGTGCTCAAAATAACCTATCCCATTTGGTTATAGATTGGCCTTACCTATCCCATGGTTGATAATTGTATATTACCCTAAAAAGAATAACAGGGTTATAGCACAGATAATCTTAGGGGATCTGTACATGAGATAAAGCATTTAGAAGCTGCCTCTTTGTAGGCACAATTGGATGAGAAATGATAATTCTCATAGTTTAGAGTTGATTTTGTGGATTCAACCACCTGCCAGTCTGCATTAACAGTCTATAGATGAGATCATTAGCTGATCACACCACAAATCAAGTGTCAGGTGGTAAAACACACACCTTTGATGGTACTATAGAAACACTATGAAACAAGGCAGTTTATGTGCATCATCTTTTTCATAACACTAGTTACAATGGAACCATGCCATATGGTCTACATTTAACTCTTCAGCCTTTTCAACATAAAATAACTGTGTGCTTATAGTTCTATCAGTCTTTCTTTCTATAGCACATCAACGCTAGGCATAGCTATGTGAATGGAAGCACAATAATGTGGGTAAAGTCAAAAATTTACCATTTTTGGTCATAACATGAGAATTGCCATTTGCGTTCAGTTACAGTTGCTTGATGTCATGTATCATGCAAATATTAAGGATAAAATGTAAAGAGACAGATAGTGGGGAAAGAGGAAGATGGAAGGAGAGACATAAAAACATATTTTGGTTTTGGGACAATTCTGGCCATCTTTGTGGTCTGTTACTCTTAGGTTTGTCATCAAATGATTCTGTCATGCTCTGTACATTTTTTTCCAATAGGAACAAGTAGGAGCAGGATAGCAGAACCATGAATAAGACCTAAGTAGGATAAAGATGGGCTAATAACATAAGTAGCAACAGTTATACACACAATATTAATATGAAGTAAAGTCCAAGCCATCTGAATGCACAAAAGTTGCATTGACCATGCTCCACCCATCACAGTGGTTATTACAGTGACCACAGCAATCCTCACCATCCCATCATCCACACTGTTACTTGCTCCATTTTCAACACCAGCAATGGTCCAACCCCAGATCGGTCCCCTTTGACTCAACAGAATTTAAATCCAGATTCACATCAAAACCAGTAGAAAAAGTCAGGTCTCTGCTACCTGCATTCTCATAACTGCCACCATCTGAAGGCCTGAATGATTACAGTGACCAAAGCAATTGCAGTGACCACAGCAATTTCCTCCATCCACACCAACCATACTGTTGCTAGCTCCATCCTCAACACCAGCAATGTCCCAAGTCTCAAATTGGTCCCTCCAGCTCAACAGACATTAAAATCCAAAACCAGTAGCCAAAGTTGGGTTTCTGCTAGCTGCATTTGGCATAACTGCCACTCTCGAAGGCCCAGTTGATGACAGTCAGCCCGACAATCTCCAAAAACAAATCAAATCCAAAGTTCAAGCAAAAACACCATGCCACAGAGAGCCACACACTTGACCAAGTCAAATGGACTCCCAAAAGGATGACTGACAAATCCCACATAAAACACAAAATACACATCGGGAGCCAGAGTAGCCGCTGCCACACAAGGTGCCGCCATCTTAGCCATCATGAAAAAACATTATACAATGTTTGACATACTTCTGGATTTGAACCCTTGACACTACGTAAAATGCAATTTACAGACCTGAGCATTATCTGAGTACATAACATAGTAGCTCAGACTTCACATGGGTAAAAGTCATATATCTGATGCAAAAGTGACTATGATTTTGCTTGAATTAATACTCCAGTCATATTTACCCTGTGGCTCTGTGAGACATGCAAATCATTCCTGATCCACCTCCCTACTTATAGCTATCTCTTCAGCACCTGTATAAAATAGAAAACAGAAGTACAATGAAAAAAAGTGTAGTGTCATGCCAATCCATGGTATTGCATTGGCTGGTGATGTGTTAGCATACTTGCACAACTAACAGATGTCAACAGCTCTAAATTCTGCCTCTCATCAGCTCAGGTAGCCCTGCTTCTGCCTCTTCATATTACTATAGTGGTAATGACATTGTTCTCCATTGCATGGAATCCCAGTTGCACTAGTGACAGCCTTCAAATGCAGTACTCAAACACTGCATTACCTCTAATGTTACTCCAGACCTACTGCATTAATAGTCAGAGAAAGTTACATAACAGGTGCATTTCTTCCCTCAGTACTGTCCAGAGTGCTGAGGGAAGTGCAATGGTGCCAGTCACATCTGGGCTACTGATGGCATTCCAAATAAAATTTTTGAGTTTTTGCTTTGGCGAGTTAACATTTATTCACTGCTTGTGAATGGTGACAGTCACTGATGTGCAATGACAGGTTTCACAAATAAATGAAGCAAAGAAAAAAGGAAACTGCCTCTATGTGATGTTTTCTCAATTTGTGCTATTATACCATGAAATGTAGACATTATGCATCTCCACTTTCACACAGATATCACCTTCTCTAGATTTAAAACCATGAAACCATGTCATTAGCATGACAAACTTACAAGATTAACAGGGTTTCTCACTTTACCATATATATGATGAAGCAGGCAATGTACAGCAAAAGCTTTACCATATATATAATGAAGCAGGCAACGTACAGCAAAAGCTTTGACATTCTAAACCTTTATACTAAGGGGCCATATATATATATATATATATATATATATATATATATATATATATATATATATACTATTTTCTTGCACTTTATCTTGCCCATTTCAGAGTACATGCCATGATGAATGAAATGTTTGCACTAGTTAGCCAAATAAATTATGTCACAGTGCAAACAAATGTATGCAATGCAAGCATGAGTTCTTCCCTCTCTCTTGTGAGCAGTGCTCTCTTTTGATGTATTTGTACCATGGATGCATTATAACCTGCAGTTCTTTGCAACTTTTCTGTTTCTATGTTTAAGTTGTATGTGCCTGATATTACTTACAGACACTTTTTCTTCAAAGGCACAATTACTTCTTAAGCATATTTTCATAATGGTAGTATAAAGGTTATCACCTAACTCAGTCAATGTAATCACAATGTTTTTTGTGAGTCTATTCTCACTGGCACACCCTCAGTACATGTACATTAATGTGGCAGGAGTGTTAAACACTTAATGATTTGAGCATTACCATTAGAGTCACACTTGCAAGCCATTAGCTAGACTCTCTTCTCAATACTCGTCTTGTACTGCTAGTGTGTGAATGGCATCATATAGGTCATTGCACCATGTTTACCTGCCCAGCAGCTAAAGAGATGACACCTGACTTACATATTTTTCATGTCCAGATTGGATAATCTACATTATATAAGCACAACTTTGAGCTAGAGAACTTGTATAGAAGTAAAGAAGACTGCTTGGATTCGCCAGCTTCATAAACTGCTTTTTACCTGTTGCAATTGCATTACTTTTTGTCAACTTTACTTCAAATCCTATCAGGGTATGTTATGCTCTTTACAAGTAATAGATACACAGTTCTGGTATTATTTTTTTTAAATAGAAAATCAAGTGAAGCCTGCACTTTGCTCATTTGTTTTAGTATAGAATGTGTAGTAATCAGTATTGGAATGATCCTTGTGTCATCTTACACGGCTTCATAACAACACTTCTCTGAGGATGTGAATACAATGAAAAACTTAGAATAACCTATGTGAAAGTTATATTTCAACAAATATTCTACAGTAAAGCTGTTGTATTTGTTTGGCATGAACAGCTCGTATCCCTTTAGAAGGGTGTTGTGTCCTTGGCAGCTGTGTTGCTGATGTAGCATGAGGGAACGGTTGTTTCATAGGGAGTCTTTGATTTTCATTACTTAACTGACTGCTGTATAGTTGCAAAGTCCTTTTTTTAAGGATGGTTTAATGGTTGATATTAAAAAAAGAACCATTGACTTGTATTACTTACAAAAGTTTTGTTCTGTCCCTATGTCCTTTGTACTGTTAACATAGTTCTGAATATAAAAAGCAAATGTTTTACAATTGTAATTTCATACATTTGAGTCACTGGTAATGTTATCTATTTTGTACTAACACCTTTCTTTATCCTTATTTAGGCATGTTATTGCTGGGAGAATACAATATTATAGATGTGTATATTCATATAAAATCAGTTATGTACATATTTTATGGTTGTCTGGATAAATGTATATTTGTTTTCTGGCCAGTACATGTTGATATTCCTGATGCATATATATATATATATATATATATATATATATATATATATATATATATATATATTGTTATTTTGTTTATTTTAATCCCTTACAGGGATATAGCACCTAAAAAATGTGGACTATGTTTACCTGCATTTTTACTTGCTGAAAATGAGTTTATAGTGCAACATGGCTCACACCTCTTAGAGAAAAGTCATAGCTGGCACACCCTTCTGTGACCATATCTGGCAACAGTTAGTTGATGAAGTAAATGCTGCAGGTGACTATAGCCATGACTACAGCAGCATCAGACATCAGGCCAGTGGCATGATCACCAAGGCCTCAAAAAAAGAGAAAACTTAAAAGCTTGTGGTCCTACTACAGAATCATCACTCACTGAAGAGTTCCTGATCAGGATCCAGGCAGCTCATCTGGGTTTCCCAGTGTCATGCTGGATGTGGAAAGACAACCAAAGCAACCAAAGTGTCTGTACTGCTGATGCTCCAGGCATCGCATATATATATATATATATATATATATATGTATAGATAGATAGATATAGATACACACACACACACACATATATATATATATATATATATATATATATATATATATATATATATATATATATATATATATATATATATATATATATATATATATATATATATATGTGTGTGTGTGTGTGTGCTATGGAGAGAGAGAGAGAGAGAGAGAGAGAGAGGGAGAGAGGGAGAGGTAGAATAGATATATATTTAACAAAATAGATTTGAGTTAAAAGTACTGTGGACTTTCAGGTACTATCTTCTGCGTAATGATTATCAAACCTCTATCCATCTGCATTTTGTCTATCTAGGTATTTCTGGCATTGAGGTTCTACAACCACCTGCAAATGGTATGGGCAGACATTTATTTTTTACTTGTGTTCATTTATATGATTGCTCTTTAAGTGTAACTCAATGACATTTTTAATTGTACTTTAATCTAATATTGGTTAATTTGCAGCTATTTAGCCTAAATCTGGACAGTTTTTCTTGCAGCATTCATTTTGTTATATTTTATTGCAATAATGACAGTTGAGGCTGCCACCAGCACTATGGAGCTCCTACTGCCTGATGGAGTATCTGTAGCCTCTGATGATGATGGTAGTGATGAAGAGGCACATTCTGGAGTTGCAAATAGTCAGTTTGTCACTGAGGTTGTGACTCCCATATAACCTCCCCAGACTTTGGACATGGCAAGTATACCTACACCTACCCATCTCATGGAGCCCTGAGAGACAGAACAAGTTGTGGGTGACACAGTTGGCCAGGGTAGTGTGGTTACACAGAGTCTCCCTCTAGTCATTGTGAGAGTGAAGTACTACAGAGGATTGTTGGTAGAGGTGCTCTGTGGAGGCATATTCCTTGAATAGTTTGTGGTTTTCTGGTAAACTGAACAGGACTGAAATCTCTAAATGAGTTTTAGACTGTTCATCCTTTAGAAAATGCATGCTGGTGTAAATCTTGTTATTTGTAGCAATGTTCTAAGTTTATAAAAGCAATATTTAAAATCTGTCCCTAATTTTAGACCTTTGTCCCCCCATTATTTTGTAATTTGTCCAGATTCTTGAGCTTTGAGGTTGAAAGGTCGGGAGGCAGCAAAAGGCTAAAAATTAGGAAGAGAGTCATTAGGTGCCACATAACATATGTGCAGGGCCATCATTGAAGCACAGGCACATTCAACTAGGGTCTCAGAGGAGTTAGTCAGAATACTGGGCATGAGTCCTTGAGCTGGATGAATGACACTCTGGATCATGCAGTGTCTGTAGTAGGTGAAGCTCAGTATCCATGTGGCCAAAGAGCCACAACATGCTTTGTTGCTAGCCGACATATCTATGTCAAATCCTCCTCCCATAGTGGCACCACTTCCATGGGTCCATCAGTGATTGAGGTGCCCATGCTCAGATGCAGTAGACCATGTGGTTATGATAATGGATGCAGTTGTGATGTGAACTCATTCAGCACATATTGTCCATGTTCAGATACCACCCTGACTTCTAACCAGGGACAACTGCCGGCAGAGATAGTTCACATGGTCAGGGGGCAGTTCTACTACCATACACGAAGACAGGGCATAGTATTAGTACACGTGCTTTGATTGTGTTCCTGCAGACCCACACATGGCATAACTCATCTTGGTCATACCACTATCACACACACACACACACACACACACACACACACACACACACACACACACACACACACACACACACACACACACACACACACACACACACACACACACACACACACACACACACACACACACACACACACACACTTACTTCTTTGGTGTCAGACTTGTCCTCCTGTAACACCCCCTCCACCCTATGCAAGTAATGATGACTGTGCCCTGTCCTCTGTATATTTCTTTGTAACTTAGGGTCAGCTATGTCTGATGCACAGATTGGATAGATAATGCTTTTTTTACTCAGATGCTTGCTTTAATTAAGTATTATACTGAACTGCACTTTTTTGTTAATTTGCTCTAGTTCAATGACTGTTATTTAGGGTGTGATCCGCACTGTATTCACAGTACTATTATTAGTAATATTGTCCTATTAGTTAAAAAATAGTGCTTGCTCGGTACCTTTTGCAGATGATACTCAAATTGGTTTACTATCATATTTGTGAACATCATTTAGATGAACGCAATGATTTCTGACAAATATTGTCGGAAATCAAAACACCGAGCAACCGAAATATCGAATGGAGCATTTCAGCAATGTCGAATATCGACTTTGCTGAAATGCTCACATCTGCTCACAACTAACAATAACGTTTGCAGGGGGCAAGCCATCCTGCACCCCCCCACCCCCCTACTTATATATACAAACTCCGAGATTGCACTACAATGAGAGTAAGGGTACATTTCCCGATCCCCACTATAGTGCGATCTGCACCGCAATGCTGAAGCTGACGATAGCGGCTGTTTGCTCATGTCAGCTTTGACATTGTGGTTATCGAACTCTCAGTTCGAGAAAATGATTTTCGCCCATATTCTATCATCTAAATGACAATTGAATATGTGATAGTAAACCACTCAGATTGCCCTGGTCACTATTGGGATGTTGAAGTTCAACAGCTTTTATGCATGATACACAATATTAGGTAGGCTAAAAATATATGTTTGGTCAAAGCACAGTTGTATTTCTAAGTTTTATGGAATATTTCTAGTTTGATTTTTGTGTACTAATGAAATATTTTCTATTTCTTACAAATGCGCATACATATGTGCTCATCTATCTATGAGAATGACTGAAAATTTGATTAACATTGTGGGTATTGTTTAGACATGAGCCTGCTTTGGCTTGATGTACTGGCTGTACACCATGTGCTGTGAAAAGCCATTTTTATATGCATTTTAATATATCACTATTTATGTTGCCAGGTGTCTCCAGTCGAATGTAACACAAGGAAATGTCTCGCTGCCTAGGGGCCTGTACCCACTAGAAGCTAAAAATCTTGATATTTCACACTACCTATTTAATCTCATTATTATTGTAGTCCAAGGTTGTCAGCAATCGGTTTGTCTTCTTTGACTTGTTGTATGAGTCAGGTCTTTTCAGGATTCTGACAGAATATCTTTGTCTTGCACACCAGGGACCTATATAATTATTTGTGTAAGTAAATGGGCAGTAGAATGTTGCTGATCTTATGCCTCACAGGTTTTTTCAGAGTTTTAAGGCTTCTCCCACACCATGAAACATGGCATTACAGCAAACTGGTGCTTCTAAATTGCTTGTAAGTACAGGTTCCTGTGTACTATGTAAATGAGTGAATGTGTGTGAGTTCATGATGGACTGCCATTCCATCCAGAACTCAAAATATGCCTCTCCTCCATTTTTTTACTGGATAGGCTCTGGCTTCAGTGTGAGCTGAACTGCTGACAGAGGCAAAACAAACTAATGGGCACAATATTTTTTAACATAAGGGTGAAGTAGTTAAAAAACTTTGGGCTAGGCTTATAAATGCCTTAGGGCAGATAGCCTAGTATAAACCGATGAACCTATGAACCTATGAATAGGATAAAGCAGGTGAATTAATGTGTTGCCACAATATTAAATACATCAGTTCATTTCAGAAGCCCACCTAAGATTTATGAGACCAATGAGAATGACATAATGAAATGCTACTTCATAAAAAGCAGTATAAATCTGTATTCACGCAAATCATTTAAAATTTTGGTTTATTTAGGGAGCACCCCCTCCCCAAATGCAAGAGAATTAACCCCTGTAGCTCCCTGCATAATGTAATAAACAAACTAAATAAATAAATGATCATCTTTAAGAGAGTGAGAGTGATCGACCAGTGGTAACAGCAGTTAAGAGATATGTGTACTTCTCAATCCCTTAGATCAAAAAATATGGATAAAGCTTAAATAAAGAGTGGAGCATACCTCTCACCTCTCCAGATATTACAGAATATCCAGATTTTTGCCTACTATTTATTAGATTGTTTCTGATACATAAATTGCACAGAGTGAAGTCATTAAATTAGTTTTCGACATTTTAATCTGTTAGAAATTGCACACCAATGCAAATCTTGTTATTCTAGCAACTTTATAAGTCTATAAGAGCGAATATTTAAACTCTGTCCCAAATCTTAGACCTTTGTCCCCCACATTATTTTGTAATCTGTCCAAATTTCTTGAGCTTAGAAACTGAAAGATCTGGAGGGAACAAAGGCTGAAAAGTAGGAACAGATTTTAAACACTGGTGATATAAAATTAGAATGTTGCTGGAATAAAATGATTTGTTTTAGCATTTTCAGAAGGAAATACTGTCTGAAACTCTAATTTATGTCATTATTTATTGATTTCAATCCCAAATGATTGCCAAAGACCCCCACAGATTTGATGAGTAAGGGGCAAAATAATGAGCTGAATATCTGGACATTTTTTTGAACATCGTATATGTTGGATGTAAAACACATCCTCCAACACCATTTACATATACTATACCGAGGTTAAAATATTAGGCAGAAGAACTATTTTACAATAGTAATAATAATAATAATAATAATAATAATAATAATAATAATCATGGGTTCAGGCATCTAGGCAGCGAGACATTTCCTTGTGGTACATTTGACTGGAAACACCTGGCTGAAGTGACATTCAGCTGCAGAGAAATACAGTTGTTTGCAAATTCCCTGAGGGCAAAGAGAAGCATACACTGCCATGTCCACAGCTTTAATAACCAAATGCACAAGGGGAAAACAATGGCCATGGTCCCCAAGAGAACATGAGACAGCAGGCAATATGGCAGGCATCAGCAGCAGGCTGACCAGAGGGCATGACAGTGGCAGTAAAAATGCAATGCACAATGGGCAGTGCCTTTATAATTGGAGTGTGTGGACCACTACCCCCTTCACAGTGTCTAGGGAACATTACCTAAAATGCATACGGGAGCATAAATGTGACTACAGAAGCCTGCAGGATTTCCTCCATACTGTAGCTCACTTCCACATGTTGGAGTTATACAAGTATGTGCTGTACGCTGAGCACAAGACTCATTACTTCTTCTGCTGCCATATATTTGCCTATTAAAGCTGTGAGCATGGCACTGTGTGCTTCTCTTTGCCCACAGGGAATTTGCAAACAGCCATATTTCTCTGCAGCTGAATGTCACTTCAGCCATGGATCCCCAGTCAAATGTACCACAGGGAAATGTCTCGCTGCCTAGACACCTGAACCTAGCTTCTAGTATCATTCAGCAAACTACATAACTGATAAAACTAATTTTCACCAGCAAATCGTCTTAGTTCTATAGAAGATTCAATGCAGTGTAGTACTTTATGTTCCCCATAATTTAATTTTTAGTGTAACAATTTTTTTTTTTTTTTTTTTTTAGAAAACTGCTTCCAGCATTGTATACATGCCTTTAAAAGCCAGAATCGAAACATGCGTTAACTAAACAGATTTAAAAAAAAGTGCAGTGATGTCTTTAGTCAAACAAAGGTCATTTGAATGTCATCCTATGGGGAAAAATGTGTGAGTTTAAGCTCTTGTATCTTTTCTACCATTGGGTAAGGAGGGTGGCCTAATGGTTAAGGTGTTTGCCTTACAAACACAAGGTGCAGGGTTTGAGTCTCACAAGGGATAATTGGCTAGGCTTAAAATGGCTCATAAGAGCAGTTAGCTTAGTACTAACCTATGTCCTATATGTAACAGGTTTGGTATCAAGGCTTCCTCTGTGATACACTGCAAGCTATGCTGATATATAGCATGAACAATCTATTTTTATTATTATTTGTTTTAGCATGCAGTAAAATACATTAATACATACGATTTCTTCAGAAATTGCAAGAGATCAGTCCCTCACCAGTAATAGATATTTTAGCAGACCATTTTGATGTTCCATCCAACACATTTTGCTTTGCTGCCTTTATATGCTGCACAAAGCTGTCCTTTTGCACCAGAAACATTTCCTGAATAAGTTCAAACACCTCTGGTCTGTTTTTCTCTCTTATCTTCATTCTTTCTTTCATGGCTGTGATGATATTCTGGGTTTTGTCTTCTGCACCATGCTTTGAACTTTTCTCAGCTGCATCTGTAAAAGTAAATACAAAGTCCATTTATGTTAAGTAAATATATTACAAAAGCAAAAACCTATGCAATACTAGCACCTGTCACAAATTAAGTACAGTTTAATGACATACTAAAATCAATAGCTTGTAATTAACAATGAATACATAGTGGTATATGACATCTGTAACAGTATACAAAACAGGAATTTAAGATATAAATGGTGGAAACAGAATGTTAAACTTTATAAAATATGATTCATCCTTGATATAATATTTCAGCTGTTGTTTTTTCCTTCTTGAAGTCAGATGTATTAATATATTGATTTATTCTATTTTATTGCACACTAATGTCAATATTAGAAGCACAGATGTGACTTAAAAAAATATAAGTACCTCTAAATGTACCATGCAATAAACAATAATATATTTTAATTTTACAAAGCACATCTGCCAAATATCTACTGCCTAAACATGTGATATGCTCACATCCTGTCTAAAATAACAGTTATTAACAATATTAACTGAAAAAGAAGAATGTAAAGTTCGCTTTAGCAACAGACACACTGCTGTACGTGGCATTCCTTTATCGGTGCTTTTTGTTTTTCGTAACCAGTATTATTATCACTATCAGTAGTAATGAGTTTCCACCAACGTATGAGGAGCAGAGAGTAATCAGACCAAGTGACACCAGAGCCGCTGCTTTAACTGTACGACTGATATGGCCTAAGCAGACTCTTAGCGCTTTTAAGCAGAAGAGGTGAAGCACATAAGAAACTGTGTATTGCAATTTGGCCAAACAGACAAAGAATATAGAGTTGGGCCAGTGTTCATAGTCAGGGGCTTACCATTTTTATGGCAGGTTATCCATGAAGAGAGGTGTTCCAGGGATATGCAAATCCCTGACTATTAGCATGAAAACAAAAATGCAGAGGAGTAGCTGCTTATTGTATTAGTGAGACTACAATTCATAGACATGAATATATAATGAGATAATTAACATACTAAGCATATAAATAGCCCTGAACTTATGCAGTAAGCAGCAGTTTTCTGGGAGAATACAGAGATGTGATGAGAGATTGGTTGGGTACATGTTTCTTTTGGTGCTTGTGCATATCTGAACATATTACTGAAGGAGTCACTTGGGAAAATGTTTCATTTTGGTGATTGTGCATAACTGGACATATTGCTGAAGGGGTCACTTGGGAGAATGTTTAATTGATGACAGTATCTACTGAATCACTGCTTTATTAGTACTACTAAATTTACTTGGGGCTTGTGCATACCTGGGCATACTCCTAAATGGGATGCTAGAGGAAATAATTTGTGTGTCAGGAAAGTTCTTATGCATATATGGTCAGACTGCTGAAGTGATTGCTGGGCAAAATGATTTATTTTGTCATTTTAGTGGTTGAAGTGGTTGCTCTGGGAAATAATTCATCTGAGTGTCAGGGAAGTGCTTGTGCATATTAGGACTACTTACTGAGGGGATGGCTGGGGGCAAGTTCATGGATTGCAATGTCAAGATCAAAGGCGAAGCATAACTTTTAACAACGGATGACTGTACCACATAGACATCAGAATATGAATTGCAAACCCACCTCATCAGCATATGCTGCTCTACAACATTTCTCATTTGCATCTCATTATTTTTAAGGCCTTTTGCATTAGTGTAAATGGCATCTAAGAATCTTGCTTTTGCTGTGCTCATTTGTAAGCATCCTGGATACACCTATCACATTTTTCCAAGTCTCTGAATGCTAGCTTTGCTAGGCATGTTATTGAAACCTTTCACTTGGAGTGAAGAAGAGAAACATCTGCAAGATGTAGACTTGATGATGGGTTATACCTCTATAATGTACCTCTAAACCCGGATATTTGAGGGTATATACATATATATATATATATATATATATATATATATATATATATATATATATATATATATATATATATATATATATATATATATATATATAAAAAATAGTCTGTGAGCTGTTTGTAAATGGATTTAGGAACGAAGATTGTAAAATTTAACAATTATGGTATTTAGAGAAAGAAGAATTAGGAAAATATGCAATAGTTTTAAAACACTTCCAATTTTCTGTCTGGAGGCAGCCTGTGTGAGGCATATGATGGGCAAGGCTGTGGCCACTACATCTGACCCCAGTATTGCATAAGCTCTGTCACAAGAGCCAACTCCCAAATATTTTCACTGATCATTTTGTATTTGTACAATAGCTTATGATTACTGTATCCATCCCCGATACTGCAGAAGCTCTGCCACATATTACCCGATCCACTTTCACCTTCAAACCTGTACCCAAGTCCTATATAAAACTACACTTAAAAAGACTCCAGCCATGCTGTACTTCAGCTGATGACCTTCCAAGCAAAAACCTTAAAATAGCATCCTTAAAAATTGGTCAGTCCAAGAAAACCACATTCCCCATCTCTGGAAAAATAAAACATATTGTCCCTCTGCACAAAGCAGGAGAATCAACAGATATTATTAACTTTAGACCTATAGCAATCTAATCCCCCCTCTCTAAAATGCTTAACAATGTATTCAAAAACAATTGCTAAACTATCTCCTGCGAGAAGAACTCCTGTTCCCCATACAACATGGCTTCTTTCTTCCAAAAGTACTAACATTGCACTTCTAACCTATACAGACACTGTCAATAATACTAGAGATAATGGTAAACTAGTCTCCTCCTTATTTCTAGACTTGTCTAAAGTCTTTGACACAGTTTGTCTCAGAACTTCCACTTCAAATGTCATCATTATGTCTGTCTTGGCCTACCTTGTATGATTCAAAAGCCTCCTTTCCAATAGGTATCAGTCAGTAAAATGGCACTCAACCCTTTCTCCATACCTCCCAGTCAACATTCATACCACAAGGCTCTGTCCCTCCTCTTTAAAATTTTCACCAATGCTTTCCACATATCCTCATAACAGTCCTCCCTAATACAGTACACAGATGGCTTCATACTCGTTTGCACATCTGATAATGTGGCACATCTCAAAATAATTACTCAGAAAGCTTTAACTACAACTTTTTTCTCCCAAATGCATTTCCCATGAAAAAAACTAAACATAAAATCCTCTCTCTTGATGATACAACCACTGAAGTCACTTCTCATAGCAAATTATTAGAGATGATAGTGGATGATAATCTTAAATTTGACCTACGTATGCAAAATTGCATAAGAAAAAACTCATGAAAATCTAATTAAGCTTTATAGAGCCAAAAACTTTCTCACAGACACAAACTTTACTAATCTTCAGGCATAACAAAAAATCGAAACTTGAACAATGCTATAACACAGTTGCTAAATTTGCAACAAATACTGCTTTCCGAACCCACCACTATGTAGCAGTAAAGAGCCTAAGCTGGTTAGAAGTATACCACCAGCTAAAATAAATGTACAGTTTCTTACCACCTATAAAATGACCCATAATACAGCTGCTTGTCCAGCACTGAATAACATTTTACACAAATATGTTCCTAGTCTGTCATTATGATCCACTGACCAAAATCTCTTGACGGTCCACAAACCTATCAAATCTGCTGGGCATTTTCTGTATTCATGCCATGTAACAAAGGCAAGGAACTCCTTATCTCTGTGCATCAGGTTAATACCTTCCCTCCCATTCTTCATGCCATGTTACAAGGAACTCCTTATCTCTGTGCATCAGATAATACTGTCCCTCCCATTCTTCATGCCATGTTACAAGGGACTCCTAATCTCTGTGCATCAGGTAATACCTTCCCTCCCATTCTTCATGCCATGTTACAAGGGACTCCTTATCTCTGTGCATCAGGTTAATACCTTCCCTCCCATTCTTCATGCCATGTTACAAGGAGCTCCTTATCTCTGTGCATCAGGTAATACTGTCCCTCCCATTCTTCATGCCATGTTACAAGGGACTCCTAATCTCTGTGCATCAGGTAATACCTTCCCTCCCATTCTTCATGCCATGTTACAAGGGACTCCTTATCTCTGTGCATCAGGTTAATACCTTCCCTCCCATTCTTCATGCCATGTTACAAGGAACTCCTTATCTCTGTGCATCAGGTTAATACCTTTCCTCCCATTCTTCATGCCATGTTACAAGGAACTCCTTATCTCTGTGCATCAGGTTAATACCTTCTTTCCCATTCTTCATGCCATGTTACAAGGAACTCCTTATCTCTGTGCATCAGGTTAATACCTCCCCTCCCATTCTTCATGCCATGTTACAAGGGACTCCTTATCTCTGTGCATCAGGTAATACCTTCCCTCCCATTCTTCAAAACTGTTTTGAAAGACTTCCTTGCCAAATGCTGGCTCTTTTCTTGCTTAACACCAGGATAAACTTTATCCTTAAATGTGAACAACTTCTTGTTCATACCTTACATCTTCTTTCTCTTCTTCACTCACTTACTTGCTATCAGTTTATCTCCTCAGCTTTATCTTTAAATATACCATAAGCCAGCTTTTCCCTCACTTCATATTGCAATACCTGTTTGCATTATATTAACTTACCTTTAAATTATCTACAAACTACTTATAATATCTCTAAATATTAAACCATTGTTATATAACTTGTATCTATTCATAAACAATGTTTTCATATTATGTCTAATTTGTTATAATTAGTTAAACTGCATTTGTTTTTTGTATTATTTTTAAGACTGTAAAATTTTTGTTTGTAAAATGTTTTGAAGATATTGCATCTTCCCATTTTCCTGTTGCCAGCTTTATATTTTGGTCTGTGTCTTTTTTGTGTTTTTTACTGTTTATAATGGCATCGGGCATACAGGAAGGGGAGTCGCAAGTGTTGTTCACACACAATATTGGGCAATCCATCAGCAACCTGACTTTGCTTCTGCAGCAAATGTCACAGAGATTGGATCACATTGAATTAATGCATATGTCACAGATGCCTCCAGAAGCGGTTCCTAACAGCAGGGAAATACACCCTTTGGAGGAAGTGGAGGGGAATAATGTTCAATACTTGCTGAAAGGACAGGATCATCATCGGATTTTGGATCAGTCTGTAGCTGTTAATAACACACCTCTACAGACATACCAAGAGCAACATAATGTGAATAATGTGAATATGGGACTAACATAATGAGGTTCCTGCAATCAACGACTGGCTTGCTTTGAATTTTAGTTTTTCACCTGACCCACGAGTAAGTACTGCCAGTTATCATGATAACTTGAATAAACTCTACCATTTACTTCTTAAAATTGAAAAAACTTCAGCTTGATAATATGTATTTCAAGGAGTGTCTCAAGTTGAAGTTAGTTCCAAAAGGACTCTGTGTATGATGGTTTCCTACTGGTTTGGTTGCTAATTCTGCTCTTCATAAGGAATTGTTACAGATGTTTGACCGACATGGTTTCGGATACATGGAGCTTGTGGTCAAGCATAATGAGAAGTTTATTGATGTTTGATCTGGGAGACAACAGAGTTGGATAAGAGAATTGTAGATGATCCACGGCATGAAACCAATATTTTTGACTATAACCGTGTTTTTAAGAGTATTGAGCACCAGCTTATGAACATTAACAACAGGAAATTAAAAAAGATAGAGAGGGAGAGAGAGAGAGAGAGAGGGGGTTGAATATAACCATGACAGTGCCTATCCTGAACCACTTAAGTTGCAAAGCTGGGGTGAGAGTCAACATCTAAAGGGTATGGTAACTGAACAGGAATTTTTTAGACATGGAAGAATACCACTCCCTGAGACAACTGGAACATCTAAGGGAGTGCAGCTACAGGGACAACTGTGTGCAGGGGGGACAGTATGCAAACCAGGGTCAAGGTGTTTATCCATCCAACTTGAGAGGGAACCTGAGAGGGAACCAGAGGGGAAGTCTTAGTGGATGGAGATGATTCTGTTAATGGAAGTCATAATTTTATTTCTGACTGTTTGTCTACCCATCTTAATTCTAGAGGGGATTTGAAAGTATTTAATTTTTCTACAGTGCCTATAGATGTGTTGGATTGTGATTTACTTGCAAGGGGCTTCACCTTTCTCCCAGAAAAAGGTTTGGACACAGGGGTGACCCTAGTAGATCTAAAACATTTTATTAGGAAATTGAACTTGAATATTTTATTTTATGGTGTTGAATCTACAAGAAATCCGCTGTATGTGTCAAGTACCTTTAATCCCTCCATCCATCCTTCCCTCCACCTATATGATAGGTTATGTGAAATTGATGTACGTGACTTAAGGTATAATAGTACAGTCACAACTCTTGCTGAGGGGGAACTTGATAGGTTAAAAAACTTAAGGAATAATAGAAATATTAGGATCATGAAACTGGACAAGGGGGACGGTATTGTGATTATAAACGCTAATGACTACAATAATAGGATGAACTAAATTTTGACGGGTAAAACTTATGTGAAGGCTTCAATACATGCATTAAATGGGACATGTACAAAGGTAAAACATCATCTGAATGATTTGTTTATAGAAAGAAGCATTTCAATTGATGGTTAACTTTTTGAATGTACCCCACCCCAGTACACCTGTAATTTCTGACTTACTGAAAATTCATAAGGACATCCTAAAGCCACCTATGAGACCTATTGTGGATGCAAGAGGGTCTATAACACATCCTGTGGCCAAATTTCTTGATGTGAAGCTTAAAACTTTGGTAATAGGAGAACCAAATTTATGTAACGACTCATGGGATTTTCTTAATATGATTAACAGAATGGAATATAATGACTCTGGTATATTTGTCACAGTTGATTTGAAAGATTTATACATGGTCATACCTCATACTTTAGGTATGGAATGGTTCTGTGAATATCTGTTTGAGAAGGGGTTCCTACAGATGGTAATATGTATGAACATTTATTGGAATTGATTTTGACTAATAATTACATATTGTTTGAGAACAAAATCTTCCTACAAATAGAAGGTGTGACCATGGGATCAACAAATATTGTCATGTTACAGTGGGAGAAAAAGTACCTCTATAACTCCCCTTACTATAATAATTGTCGGATGTACATTTAGTTTTTGGATGACCTATTTATTTTATGGGATGGACCTGAGGAGGTAATTGTTGAATTTTTAGACTACATCAACCACACCACTAGCTTTCTTAGTTTTACACATTGCATTGACAAAACAGCAATTTCATATTTAGATGTAAAACTGATAAAGGATACTACAATAAAGGTCCTTATATCCAAAATGTATAGGAAAGAGACTTATTCAAACAGCTTTCTCCATTATGAGATTGAACATCCTTACAAACAAAATAAGATGGTTGTCAAGGGACAATTTGTAAGAACAGCCCGTAAGGTGAGTTTATTTTTAGACCTTTTTGGACGAATGTTTGGTACTTAAGGAGGTGTTTTTAAAAAGAGGTTACCCACTGAATTTGATAAATGAAATTATGGTTGAGGTCATTAATAAATGGGAGGGGGCCATTTTCACCCACTTTGGACAGGTTCTCAATCTCATCTTATTGAGGATGTGGTTGATGGTTCATTTTAAAGTAATATTTGCTCCAACGCTAGTGTGAGGTTGGATAATGAATATTTTCAATGTACATTCATTACATCATTTAATAAGGATAGTAAGCAAATAGCTAATGTCTTGTTTAAAAATTGGGTGATTTTATCTAGTGATAAGACATTAGAAATTGTGTGGGTGAAAAGCTGAACATTGTTAATCATAGGGGTAAATTTTGAAAAGTATGCTTGAAGGTAATCAAAAGGGGCCACCTTTGGGTATGATGAAAAAAATGTGGTGCCTGTACATATTGCACCTATATTTTAGAAGGATATTCCTTTAGGATTAATAATGTGGAAATTAGGTTAATAATGAAATGTTTTTGCTATAAAGAGAGAGTGGTATATTGTGGCCTTTGCATGTCTTGCCCCTGTTTCTATATAGGCAAGACTGAAAGTAAATTTAAAATTTATATTCATGAATATCTAAGGGACATTAGAATAAAAAAAGATACGGGTGCACTGACGAAGCATTGCATGGACTGTCCTGGTCATGCCTTTAAATTTACCATCCTAGAAGTTCTTAATATTGATGTGGGGGGGGGACATTACATTTAGAAAGATAGGAAGCCTTATGATAGATCTGCCTTAATGTGCTACAATAGCTGGGATTAAATTACTCTTTTTCTATTTCCTGTTTTTTAAAACTTAAAGCCTTAGAAAGGTAGGTTTATATGTATACATATTTCATGTTTTATATATATATATATATATATATATATATATATATATATATATATATATATATACTTGTATGAGTTAAGTTTTAAAAGTTGAGTTTTTCAAAAAGGGGGAGATGTTTTTTCTATGTTTTCATGTCTTTTTTATACAATAGATTTGGCAAATATTATGTATGCAGCCTATTTTTTTGTATACATTGGTATTCATTTGCTGGGTCCAACATATGCTGTAATGGCACCTTAAGATTCTATTCCCATGTTGTGATTCCTGTTGCTCATTGGCTGATTTTTAAGGTGTGTGTGTTTTAACAATGTTTGTATATGATGGGAATGTATTAAGATAACATTCTGATGAAGTCTCTGAATTGTCAGATACAAAATAAACTCTATGTATTTAGAGGATACTGCATCTGCCCATTTTCCTGTTACCAGCTTTGTATTTTGGTCTGTGACTTTTCTGTGGTTTTTACTTAAATTTTTTCAATTACTTTGGAGGTTTCCTATCTGGACCTCCACTGAAAATTGTCTCCTACCCTGTCAGACTTTCATGGTAATCAAATGTCAATAAATAAATAACTAAAGAAAAAAGAAAATAAATCAAAGTTATTTACTGACCATAATGATAGATCTGGATTGGTAGTTCTATTCTTATTCATAACAAAACTAAGACTGACAGGACTTAGACCAGCAAAAGAAACTCTTCCAGGATTACTGTTCCCACTCATTTCACCCATAATGCCATGCACCTCAAAACCTTCTCCAGATGTTTGTGTAGTCCAGCTAGTTAGGTATAGATTGGAGGATAGAGGACGGGTATATAGTAATGAGGGCTGAGCCTCCAATCCAGATGTGTCATTAGCATAAAGATTAAACATTCAGTTCAATTGCCATTGCCTTAAGGTTTACAATAGTATAAAGATTTAACATTCAGTTCAATTGCTGTTGCCCTATGGTTTACATTAGTATAAAGATTTAACATTCAGTTCAGTTGCCGTTGCCCTAAGGTTTACATTAGTATAAAGATTTAACATTCAGTTCAGTTGCCGTTGCCCTAAGGTTTACATTAGTATAAAGATTTAACATTCAGTTCAGTTGCCGTTGCTCTAAGGTTTACATTAGTATAAAGATTTAACATTCAGTTCAGATGCCGTTGCCCTAAGGTTTACATTAGTATAAAGATTTAACATTCAGTTCAGTTGCCGTTGCCCTAAGGTTTACATTAGTATAAATATTTAACATTCAGTTCAGTTGCCGTTGCCCTAAGGTTTACATTAGTATAAAGATATAACATTCAGTTCAGTTGCCGTTGCCCTAAGGTTTACATTAGTATAAAGATATAACATTCAGTTCAGTTGCCGTTGCCCTAAGGTTTACATTACTATAAAGATTTAACATTCAGTTCAGTTGCCGTTGCCCTAAGGTTTACATTACTATAAAGATTTAACATACAGTTCAGTTGCCGTTGCCCTAAGGTTTACATTTCTATAAAGATTTAACATTCAGTTCAGTTGCCGTTGCCCTAAGGTTTACATTAGTATAAAGATTTAACATTCAGTTCAGTTGCCATTGCCCTAAGGTTTACATTAGTATAAAGATTTAACATTCAGTTCAGTTGCCGTTGCCCAAAGGTTTACATTAGTATAAAGATTTAACATTCAGTTCAGTTGCAGTTGCCCTAAGGTTAACATTAGTATAAAGATTTAACATTCACTTCAGTTGCCGTTGCCATAAGGTTTACATTAGTATAAAGATTTAACATTCAGTTCAGTTGCCGTTGCCATAAGGTTTACATTAGTATAAAGATTTAACATTCAGTTCAGTTGCCGTTGCCCTAAGGTTTACATTAGTATAAAGATTTAACATTCAGTTCAGTTGCCGTTGCCCTAAGGTTTACATTAGTATAAAGATTTAACATTCAGTTCAGTTGCCGATGCCCTAAGGTTTACATTAGTATAAAGATTTAACATTCAGTTCAGTTGCCGTTGCCCTAAGGTTTACATTAGTATAAAGATTTAACATTCAGTTCAGTTGCCGTTGCCCTAAGGTTTACATTAGTATAAAGATTTAACATTCAGTTCAGTTGCCGTTGCCCTAAGGTTTATATTAGTATAAAGATTTAACATTCAGTTCAGTTGCCGTTGCCCTAAGATTTACATTAGTATAAAGATTTAACATTCAGTTTAGTTGCCGTTGCCCTAAGGTTTACATTACTATAAAGATTTAACATTCAGTTCAGTAGCCGTTGCCCTAAGGTTTACATTACTATAAAGATTTAACATTCAGTTCAGTTGCCGTTGCACTAAGGTTTACATTAGTATAAAGATTTAACATTCAGTTCAGTTGCCGTTGCCCTAAGGTTTACATTAGTATAAAGATTTAACATTCAGTTCAGTTGCCGTTGCCCTAAGGTTTACATTAGTATAAAGATTTAACATTCAGTTCAGTTGCCGTTGCCCTAAGGTTTACATTAGTAAAAAGATTTAACATTCAGTTCAGTTGCCGTTGCCCTAAGGTTTACATTAGTATAAAGATTTCACATTCAGTTCAGTTGCCGTTGCCCTAAGGTTTACATTAGTATAAAGATTTCACATTCAGTTCAGTTGCCGTTGCCCTAAGGTTTACATTAGTATAAAGATTTCACATTCAGTTCAGTTGTCGTTGCCCTAACGTTTACATTAGTATAAAGATTTAACATTCAGTTCAGTTGCCGTTGCCCTAAGGTTTACATTAGTATAAAGATTTAACATTCAGTTCAGTTGCTGTTGCCCTAAGGTTTAAATTAGGATAAAGATTTAACATTCAGTTCAGTTGCCGTTGCCCTACGGTTTACATTAGTATAAAGATTTAACATTCAGTTCAGTTGCCGTTGCCCTACGGTTTACATTAGTATAAAGATTAAACATTCAGTTCAGTTGCCGTTGCACTACGGTTTACACTAGTATAAAGATTTAACAGTCAGTTCAGTTGCCGTTGCCCTAAGGTTTACATTAGTATAAAGATTTAACATTCAGTTCAGTTGCCGTTGCCCTAAGGTTTACATTAGTATAAAGATTTAACATTCAGTTCAGTTGCCTTTGCCCTAAGGTTTACTTTAGTATAAAGATTTAACAATCAGTTCAGTTGCCGTTGCCCTAAGGTTTACTATAACTAGTAAGCTGATTCACTAAAACAAAGAACACAGCCTCAGTGGGCCCCAATAACTCCCGGGATGCCTCCTGAATAGCCTAAAATATGACTTATCATGACCTCTGGAGTAATTGTTTAACTATAGTCTTAAAACAGGCTTTTTGCCATTTGAATGCAGGACTGTGATGGCCATCCCCTTTCATAAGGAAGGACCTTCAACAGATCCTGGAAACTAGAGAGCTGTTACTCTAACTGGTCTTATTTGCAAAGCCATGGAAAGAATTATTATGGAAATTATCAACAAAGACGTAGGAGACCACCAGACACTGGACCCATCCTGGTTTGGCTTTGTCAAAGGAAGGTCATGCTTACTGAATCTGGTGCACTTCCTAGAAAAGGTCAGTAAGGCAATGGATGCAGGGAAAACTGTGCCTACTTCCTGCCTAGATTTGGCTAAAGCATTTGATACAATACCCCACTCAGGCATTGTAAACAAACTTATGGAACTAGGTGTAAATCCATTTATAACATCCCAGATAGCTATTGGGCTAATTGATAGGAACCAGGAGGTTAGACTCTGAGACCTTCTCCAAAAATGCCAGCATGAGCCTAAGGTAGCAAGTCAATCCTTCTACATTGCTCAACTTACAAGCAAAGGCATGGCATCTAGGTCCAGAGAGGTCATCATACCACCATAATTGGCCTAAGTCCAGAGAGGTCATCATACCACTGTACTTGGCCTAGGTCCAGAAATATCATCATACCACTGTACTTGGCCCTCATCAGACCCATCATAGAGTATATTGTTCTGTTTGGGTATGTACCCGGCCAGACACATGTACCAACTGTAAAGTCCACAGAGATTCCTTACAAAAAGAATACAAGGATTAAACACAATGTCCTACTCAAGGCCTGTCTATTTACTCAGTATCATACAGATTTCTGAAAGGTGATCATTGCCTGGCATACTAGGTATCCCCTCATCCCTGTTTTGATTAAATTTTTCACATCCACAAAACAAGCATCATCAGAACTACTCGAATTAAAAGACCTAAATTGTGCTTGTGACACAAACAGGACATGTTAGGGAGACCAATGTTTCTTTGAGAATTCCCATTCTCTGGAACAGGCTACCCATCCATTTGAAGCAGGTTTCTTCCTATCCCTATTTAAGTGCAACTTGGACCAATGGATGGGTAATTGCAAATCACCATAGTCTGGCTCCCATTTCTCTGATGGGCAGAGGTAGTTAATAAATCACTCCCCTTTATAAATCAAACTTGTGGTTCACATTTGGGCTGCATGGCTATGGTTATAACACCCTTATTGAGACACTAGTATACACCTGTATACCTATTTAATTTTCTTCACTTCTCCTATTCCAACCTTCACTGAATAGAAACCAATACTTCCTTTTATAAACTGTTTAAGCAATGGCTAGAAAGACCATCACAAGGAAATTGAAACCTCCTGCCTTTCCTGTTTTGAAGAATTTGTTATTCTGCTCAAGACTGTATCTATTAAAGAATATGATTAAAAAATCAAGATCTTCTATGATAGACTCCAAGCTTTGCTTAAGAATTCATCAGTTATTAGAAACCTTGAACTTATCAAATGTTAGCATTTTAGAATATTTACAACATATTAAGCAGTCCGCACCCACTGTCAAACTTACTATGTAGGGTTGATCACACGCAGACTGAGGGATCAAATAAAAGAACACTACCAGGCCATTCGACTCTCTGACAGCACAAATGCCCTAGCCAGGCACTCTAGGCAGTGCCAACAACCTCCCAGATTTAACTTTGCTGACTTAGAAACTGAGTCTCCACATTCACCGCAGAGTCAAGCACACCACTAGTCAGGAGCTCAGGTGGCAGATAGAACTCAGAGCAGACATCCCCAGGCCTGAGTGGCAACCTAAACATAAAATGTATGTGGAAATCATACCTCTCAACTGTACAGATTTTTTCTGAATGTCCAGATTTTGCCTCATATTTTGGTCCATTTTTCATAAAATTTTGTTTTTCTGGCAAATTAGTGGCAAATCATTAAAGACTAAAGTTAGAAAATAATAACATACATTTGAGTTTCAGACTTCATACCCTTCAGAAAACTTGTGCTAAAGCAAAACTTGTTATTCTATCAACGAAGTATGTAAGAGCAATGTTTAAGAATTGTCCCTATTTTTAGGCCTTTCTCCCACTTTTTGTTATTGCTTTGTCCAGATTTCTTGCTTTAAATGGTTGAGAGGTATGGCTGAAATGGATCAGATAACAGACACACACGTCACCATTACATCACAAAACACTTTATGTTAACAGTATTTAAATAAATCGGAATGCTCGGTTAAGGAGATTTCTGACGAAGTTCGAAGAAAGTTAATGAACAAGCAAAGGAAAGCGCTCAAATCTACTACAGGCTCATGCGTGTTTCTTCCCTGATATCACCCAGGTTCTAAATTAGTACAGGATGTTTCTCTCTACCTGGAAGTAGTGCTGTGCTAGTATATTCTGATATACATTTGTTTAGAAATTACTAGCCATGTGGTATGCATTGGTATATATTATACATAGTTCCTTGTACTTGCTCTAAACATTTCAATTTTTTTGTCTATTTTGAAAATGTTTTTCTTTTTGTAAATTTAATTCACCAATAAAAATATTCAGCAATTAAATGAAGTATCTCATCACTATGAATTGTCTTTCATACTCTGAAGTGCACTGCTCTAAATTTCTTCTACTCTGATATTAGAAGACTGTAGCGGGACATGGCTGGTTGATTTTGCTTTATAGATTTAAAAGGAAAGGATGTGTTCATAGGTTCATAGGTGTATAGGTTCATACTAGGCTATCTGCCCTAGGGCATTTATAAGCCTAGCCAGAGTGTGTTTGGCTTTCGCCACCCATTTTAAATTAATTTTGCTATGCCCTTTATTGAGGTTAGTATACTGTGCTTCTGTCTAACAGTGACACAGAAGTGATACCCGGGGTAAACCTACGATCTCTCATCCACTCATCAAGATTCCTTTTGAAGAGAGTCAATGAGGGACTCTGCCTAACCTGTGATTAACAAGCAGTGGATGGTGGATACTGAGAAGGTGAGAGCATGCACTTATGCACTTTACACAGTCCTCATGTATAATGGTGATTGTCCATGCCCTGTTACTATTAGTAGGTGATTGCTTTTGGTGGCAGTTTCAGTTACAAAGTGATGGGTAGGATGCATATTCTAAAATCAATGTCAAATATATAAAGAGTTAGGAAAATTATTTGTCTGCAGGACATCATCCCTTTTGTATGATATAATATTGTTAAAATAAGGGAGGGACAAGTAAGATAAGACAGTTCTCTGAAGGTAAAATGAAAAACATTAAACGGGAAGCATTAGGTAATTATCCTATGCTAAGTGATGCAACTATGGAACAAGATCAGTACAAACCATCAAATAAACTGTGAACAAGTTCAGGGAGGAAAGGTGGCTGGGAAGGGGTTTTTGGAGATAAGCTAAATGAGTTATGACTTACCAAAGGTGCAGTGACCTCCCCGGTATAGTGACTAAATTGCCATATGAAGGCCAAGTGTCTTTAGTTTGTAGTGCAAATACAGAGAAATCCTGAGCAGAAGTGACTAGGTGGTGTAGAGATGTCTAATAGGTAGGGAAGGGGGGCTCGAAGAACAAGGAATATAATGGGGTATATCTGCAGATTTCCTGTATTTGCAGTCAGTGCAGACTTCATAAATACAAAACCCTTAATGAAAAGTTGTGTTTCTGCATGGCTTTAGTACAGACTTTGAGAGTGTTTTTTTTTAATTCTGTCCAGTGTCCACGTATATTGCAAACAGGACAGTATAACCTTATACTGTTATTCCCTGGAGGTATTATGGGGAGAATGCAAGAAACTTAACGAAAGCAACAAGAAAGATTAATGTCAGAAACACTCCTGCCAATAGGATATGAAATATTTGACTGAGCATTGTCCATTTTCAGAGGCTGGAGGGGAGAAAAGTTCCATTATACAGATACCATGGACATAATTTGCATTGTGTCATCATTTACTGTTAGTTTTATTCTTGCACAGCAGTTGATAGGTTCAATGGTATATACTAGGCTAACAATGACCAGAGCCTTTGTAGGTCTAGCAATACAGTCCCACCCAATTGTGAACATATACATCATGTACATTTATCAGGAGGGGATTATGTTAGTTAGGAAGTTTCTAGAGGTTATGTGGTGGGACAGTATGTCAGTTTCGGAATTAATGTCTACCTTTGTCTATCAGAGAAAAGGGGGCCACACCCAGCATGAATTTCCAATTCACCATCCATTGTTTAAGGTTACACTTAAATAGAGTTAGAGAAGGATTGTGTTTCACGTGAATGGGGACTCTGTTCCACAGCATGGGTATCCCCTGAGATACAAATATCTGTCTTGTCAACATGTCTTACGTTGCAGGCAAAATTTAAATCTTGGATATAGTGGTCCTAATGCTGTTCATTTTGTGGATATGCAAATGGTCCATCACAGCTGGAACCAAGGATGACTTGTATGCCGGGCATAGACCACCTCTCAAGATTCCTTGTATGCCAGTCATAGATAGCCTCTCACTAACTTGTAGGAGACAGTAGAGTTAGGGCTTTAAGGTGATCCATACTGGAAAATGTATTTATACTCTGGATTTTCCTGATAAGAAACTTTTGTGGGCATTTCAATTGTTACATTTCTGGTCAGGTACATGCCAAAGGGGACATTATACTCAATGATGGGTCTTATAAGTGTGGAAGGAAGTGGCAGTATGACTTCCTTGGACCTGTATGGTATGACCTTATTTATAAGTTGGGCAACACAGGATCATTTTTTTTTACTACCTTCGACACATGTTGTTTAAAGGACAAGTTACTGCCTACATATGTTCACAGATCCCTGACTACTGGGTCAGCCCTTAGGGATATATTATCGATGGAGTAATTAGCCTGTGTGGCAGTTTTCTCAAAAGGCACTATAATGCATTTCTTGGCATTGAGTTTTAATCTGTAATTTTGACACCAGTCGTGTGTCTGTGTTAGACCATCTTGTAAGATGTTTGTGTTATTGGGGAATTTATGATAGGTCCCAATTTGCATTAATCTGTGAACTTGGTCAGCAAAAGGCCCTTGACATTAGCCATTACCTCTGAAAAGTAGTTGCCATATAGGAGTGGTCCCAGTACAGATCCCTCAGATATCCCACTGGTGACCATGCACTTAATGGAAATCATCTCATCAATCCTGACTTCCTGGGTCCTGTCTGTGACCCATCTGGCAATCCACTGCATTATTTCAGTGTTTATGCCCGATTCAATGAGTTATTCAACTACAGTAGCGTACTATATTGAATGTACTAGCCTGATCCAGGTAGGTGATATGCACCATTTTCCTCTCATCCATTGCTTTGGTGACCTTCTCAAAGAAGTCCAGCACATTTAGTAGGCATAACCTGCCCTTGACAAAGCCAAACTGGGTTGAATCCAGTGTTGGAAGGTTGCCTGTGTGATTGATCATTTCCATGATAATTTGTTCAATGGCTTTGCATATTAGACTAGTCAGTTGGTAGTTCGACCTTGTGAAGTAGGATAACCATTGCAGTCCTCTATTTCTATACTGAAGTGCTTGGGCTGTAGCTCATCGGCTACTCTTTGTCCATGTATAAGACATCGAATGCATATCACTGATGGTACTCATTCTTTAATTGTCAAGACAGGGTATCATATGTTTTTGTGGGCTTTTTGGTTTTCTCATTGTTAAGCCAACCATGGAGGTACTATGTAAAGCCCAATGCAGAAAAAAAATGTTTCTGTTCTGCTTTTTGAAAGTTGAAATTGATTTATTTCATCTTGTTGAAATTTTGAAGAAAATATAGTCATCTAGCTGTATAATCTGCATATGTATTTCATGATTGTATGAGTGTATGGAGCATTGCTGGTGATTTTGTCTTGTTCTGTTATCTGTTTTTATTACACTTGCATGCCAGTAATGAATATTAATGAAAAATCCTCGCCATACTGCTGCTGCATTACTTTTATCAAAGTCCAGAAAGCAGTTCAAAAAGAAATTTGGTGTAATGATTACATATTTCTAAATCAAGAATACACACCTGTAACTGAAAGAGAGCAGGAACCTGAGCCTACTATTAGGGTGGCTCCAAGGATGTATTACTGATGTGCCGATTTGATTACCCACTCTAGTTTTATAAGGTAAACCCTCCTAAACAAATCAAAGCATATCAATCCCCACTAAGAGCATCAGTTGAACATTTCTACAACCTTCTTAGCATCTCTCCCTTTCTCTCCACAATATTTTATCTTCCTTATTGAGTATAGTTGGTAGTATAGTAAAATAGCTAAACTGGTGAGTTTTATTTATGTGTAGTACGTGGCATGTGTCGTGACATTGTTTATGTGTATAATTTGCTTAATTTTATACACTTTGCATTAGTTTCATATTCTCTAAACTTGTATACAATGAGTGGCATCGTAATACCGTAATCAATATCATAGGGCATCTTAAACTGAATTTGTGTTTTAGTTTAATCATTTTTAAAACTGAAACATGCAATATATAAAATCCTTGCTGCAAGACTTTTCCTTTAAGCTGCTGTACAATATATCACAGGAAAAAGTAGACTACTTAATTTGCACAGTCCTTTTCTAATAGAAAGGAAAAAGGACACCTGTGAAGCTTTGGAAAGTGACCCAGTAGCTATTGTGTGAACTGTTATGGAGCTTACACAGTTCTTTGGAAGCCTTCTAAGTGGCTATTTCTTCATATAAACAATTCCTTCTTTAAATACAGTGAAGTAAATAGACTCCAGGACAAAACATCGTCTCATTGCACCTAGGAAAGCTTTTTAACATGATTTAATACTCCTCATTCTAAAGATGCAGAATTAGATTTGTTCTCCGCTGTTTTCTTGCTCTGTACCTGTGTCACCTTCATTAGCTATATGAGTCAATACTAAGCATTCTCCCCTTTTAGTCCTATATAAATGACATTAACATTTGAGAAAGGTCCAGGGAATATCTGTATTGTACTAGCAGGCTAGTTTTGCACAATACTTCTAAACACCACAGTTTTCTTGCAGTTCCTTTAGGCTTAAATACCACCAGATTTTGCTTTATTACTCCCAGTCTGCAGTGGTGGTGCTGCGGTAGCATTGTCGCCTCACAGTAAGACGTTGTCTTGTTCGATTCTCAGCTAGAGCATCTTCTGTGTGGAGATATGTGTGAATGCGCGTACCTTCGTTGAAGGATGTGCATCAGGGCTGGCAACTCGGCACGTAAAAATCTACTGCCAATCATTAGCGGACCGAAGTTCCGCTGTGGCGACCCCTAACCGGGAAAAGCCGAAAGACACAACAACAACTTCCAGTCTGCTTATATAAAATATAGGAATGCCATAAATAATAGATGGGTTGCACTTATCTCTTTGCTTTCTTCAAAGGTTTGTGAGAATTACAGATATATACTTAAGTCTTCAACAAACTATGGTATTATTTAGTCTAGATTAATGGGTCAAGGGTCAGATTCTAAAAGAAAGTAGGTGAAATATCATAGGGTCTCCACAATCTGGCAATACTACCAAGAATATACATTCTGATATCACTACAGTATGACATCATGCTAGTAGTACAAAGTATTAGCTAAATTACCAAGTGCTATGGCAACAGTCTTTTTCTAATAGAAAGGAAAGGGGATACCTGTGAAGCTTTGGAAACTGACATAGCAGCTATTCTTTGGACTGTTATGGAGCATACACAGTTCTTTGGAAGCCTTCCAAGTGGCTTTTCATTCATATAAAAAGTGCTTTCTTTAATCCAGTCAAGCAAATAGACTCCTGGGCAAAATCTTGTCTCCTTGTACGTATGAAAGCTTTTTAACATGGTTCAATACTCCGCTTTCTAAAGACGCAGAATTAGATTTGTTCTGCTCTGTTTGCTTGCTCTGTGCCTATGTCACCTTCATTAGCTACATGAGTCAATACTAAGCATTTTTCCCTTTTAGTCCTATACAAATGACATTATCATTTGAGAAAAGTACAATGAATATCTGTCCTATACTAGCAGTTTAGTTTGCACAATACTTCTAAATACCACAATGTTCTCAGAGCATTTCCTTTAGGCTTAAATACCACCAGATTTTGCTTACTACTCCCTTTCTACAACTGTGTGAATTACAGATACAAATTTCATCATCAATAAAACCATGATATATTCAACAATCTGGAAACACTACCTAGACTATGCATTTTGATTTCATGTACAGTATGATGTCATACTAGTAAGATGAAGTACTAGTGAAACTACCAAATTCTATGGCAGTGTCATAACTGTATTTTATTTCTCTTACTAGACAAGCACCTTGTATCTTTCAGTAACATTCTGTGTTATTGAACTTCATATCCTATTCATTGTGCAGTCCAATAATCCCCAAGCCAAGCTTATAACCATTGTGTCGTCACAAAGCCAGACATTGCTGCAGCTCACTTGTATGTGAGTGCTGGTACTGCAGACGTTTAGCCTATCTGCATTTCCAGGCTTGACACAGAGAAAGAATTGCAAGTCCCTGTAACTGTCTGGCACTGCAGAGTTTCTCATATGTCAGATATGACAATGCTTGCATGTTTGTTCATAGGTTCATAGATTCATAGATTAATACTAAGCTAACTGCCTCCTTTCGCCATTTTTTTTTTAGCCAATTATCCCTCCCTTGTGAGACTCAACCCACTTGTGTTGTGTTTGTAAGGCAAACACCTTAACCATTAGGCCACCCTCCCTTGTTTGTGTCTTTTGGCTTTTTCCCGGTTAGTGGTCGCCACAGCAGAACTCCGGTCCACTAATGATTGGCAGTAGAGTTTTACGTGTTGGCTTGCTGGGCCTAACGCACAACCTTCAATGAAGGAATGCCCATTCACGCATGTCGCCACACAGAAGACGCTCTAACTGAGGATCGAATGGGCAACGTCTAACTGTGAGGTGACAACGCTACCACAACACCACCACATATGACAATGCATGCATGATGGGTAAAATGTCATGTAAGCATTTTCTCATCTCAAACAACAGGGCAGGTATGCTATGGAGCTGAACTAAGAAAGAAACACATAAGGTACGAGTCGTCGCTACTGTAAAATGGAAACCACTCATGAATTACACTACTGCATATGAGTGCAGTCTGTAAACCCACATCCACAAATAACTTCCCTAGTTCTGTAGTACATCTGTTGTGGTACATGGTATCTGGCAGTGCAGGTTGTTGAGTTTACCACAATGCACTCCTTGCAATGCTAATTCCTTACACTGGTGGAGTTGTCACTATGCTTTAAAGCTAGTAGACCTCAAAAGATTACTCAGTTACTTAGAGTATTTACATTGGAAATTAATGCCAATGTAAAACTTCAAAGTGTGATAGCAGAGCAAGCCTGATTACCATTACAGAACTGGGCATAGGGCTTTACCAGTCATCATTACATTGGCCAATGTGATTTGGGGATGAATGGAGCCTATTTGTGGAATCGGGCACAGAGTAACCTGCTTGTAGACTCCCAAGCCTAATGTCATTTTTTAAAATGTCACACTGACCATCAATTACCCCTACCAAAAAGCAAATGCCATCTTCATTCCACTTCAAGGCGAGAGCCAGCTAATTCATTTCCTGACTACAGCAAGAACTCATTTCTTCCCTGGTTTGAGTAAGAGCCCACACGCTCATTTGTCCCCCTTACAGATGACATCCAAGTTCTAGAAGTAAGCTGCTATATGCATGGGGTAGTCCTTATCCCCTTCATGCCTAACCATTCCCTACAGCTGCTTGTGACATCCATAATCACTGTTTCTTCAGCCGTGCATCCATATAAGTCAGGTCTACCCAGGAACATGTTTATCACCCATGCCTGTAAAGATACACGCTGGATATCCACATTCCTTTTGGAGCTGGGCTTCCTCTTTCTCCTAGTACTGGTCTCTCATTCCCAGCCAGCTGCCCAGCTCTTACAGCTTCCCTTACTACTACTAGACAATAGGTTATCTGTGTAATAATTAGGGCTTTATCTTTCCATAGAGCTAGGATGATCTAGACTAGGATGATCTAGACTAGGATGATCTAGACTAATGTCTTTTTAATGTGCACTAGATATGGTTTAGAACATTGATTGATGAGCTGGTGTCATACACAAAATATACACTATATAAGGCTAGTCTGTGTAAATTGGTGGGAGATTTCTGTCATCATTGCAAAAACTGCAGAACAGCAGGGCTACAGAAACAATATTTTAGTATACACCAAGCTGGTAGTTAAAACCTGTTGCACACTACATAGGTAAATGTGTTACATACACAGGATATTTTACAGTGCTAAGACAGTTTATGGTGTGGTCTAGATTAGTGCTGTCTTCTGAAAATGCACTGCAGTGTTATTACAGAATCACAGTAACAAAACCAGGTCAATATGCTGCTGTGGAAGCACAGATACTGAAACAGCCAGTGTTACAGTGACAGCAGTGCATGCCTCCAGCACATGCATAAGCATAAACCAACATGCACATGTATGCATGTATGCATGAAGAAGCATACAAGCACACATGCACATATATGTATGTATGCAAGCCACGCATGCATAAGCATACAAGCACACATGCACATATATGTATGCATGCATAAGCATACAAGCACACATGCACATATATGTATGTATGCAAGTCACGCATGCATAAGTATACAAGCACACATGCACATATGAGTATGTATTATGTATAGATGTATAGATGGCTGGCTGGATGGCAGGGGCACAGCACCTATACAGGTCTACCAATAACTGACATGCAAGGCTGAGGGCTGCACTTAATTACAGAACAGTCCCATTATTTGCATGCCAGAAGCCACCACTGTATGGAATGGGTTTAATACTCTTGCAACATTTATTTTTATTTATTTATTTAATATTTTTTGATCAGGAAAGTCCAACTAGGACTGAGCCTATTTTCAGTGGAGGCCCAGGGAGAAATGCTCCAGATGCATGTCTTTGGAATGTGGTGGGAAAATGGAGCAGCCAGAGGAACCCCATGTGAATGCAGGGAGGACATGCAGACTGCACAGAAGATAACTCAGCTGAGAATCAAGTCAGAGAGCCTCTTGCTGTGAGACAACAATGTTAACAGCTGCACCACTGTGCCCAGAGTCAGTCATGATTCTAAAAAACACAAATATGATGCATATCAGCTGTGATATTTTAGAATTGGCAGTGATAAATACTTTTTAGAAACTTAATGAATTATTCTGTCCACTTGCACTGATGTAATAAATGTCATCATGGTCCACACAAAGTGTACACAGTTTTCTTGCTGAAATTATGTAAAGTAATTTGTACATATAGACACACACACACACACACACACACACACACACACAAACACACACACACACACACACACACACACACACACACACACACACACACGCACACACACATAGGTTCATAGGTTCATAGGTTCATACTAGGCTATCTGCCCTGAGGCAATTATAAGCATAGCCCGATTCTGTATGACTTACGCCACCCCTTGATTTGAGTATACTGTGCCCTTTTTAAGGTTTAGTTTACTGTGCCTCTGTCTAATAGTGACACGGGAGTAATCCCTGGGACAAACCTATGATCCCCCATCCACTTATCGAGATTCTTCTTGAAGAGATTCAGTGAGGTGCTCTGCCTCACATGAACTGGAATTCTATTCCAGAGCGAAGGGAGCCTCTGGGTTATGAACTTGTCCCTCCAGCAAGTTCTATTTATTTCTGTGCTGAGGTTCAAGTCCCTCGAACGTGTGGCTCTAAGGGATTTAGATTTACTGAGGTGGAGCATGTCCATTAATTCTGGATTTGACATAGCTTTGTATGTCAGGCATAGATCGCCTCAAGTAGGTGGTATGCAACTGAGTAGAGCTGGAGTTTTTAACTGAGCAGCATATGGCATCTGTTTGAGACCCTTGATCCTCTTGGTGAGATACTTTTGGGGTCTTTCTAATTGCTGCAGGTGTCGGGTAAGGTACATCCCAAAAGGGGCATTGTATTCTATGATGGGCCTGATGAGGGATGAATAAAGGGCATGATTACCTCTCTTGATCTAGATGTGAAACCCTTCGTGATGAGGTGGGCTATGTAGAAGGTCTTTCTAACCACTTTGGCAATGTGGTTTTCAAAGGAGAGATTGCTATCAACTTGGGTCCCCAGGTTCCTAATAACTTTCTCTGTACTTAATGGGTTTCCACCTATGTGGTAATTTGTGGGCACATTGTTTTTGCCAAAGGGTATGACTATACATTTTTTGGCATTTAGCTTTAAACCATGGCACTGGCACCAGTTATCTGTCTCTGTGAGACCTTTTTGAAGGATGTTTGTGTCAGCTAGAGAGTTGATTATGGCACCCAGTTTGCAGTCGTCTGCGAACTTGGTGAGCCATAGTCCTCCCACATTTGCCTGTACCTCGGAAAAGTGTATACCGAACAAGAGTGGTCCCAGGACAGAACCCTGTGGGATGCCACTTGTGACCGGTTTCGAGTCTGACATGACTCTAGCAACTCTCACTGTGTGGGTTCTGTCTTTGAGCCAGTTTGCGACCCATCTTGTGACATAGGAGATTATATTTAAGCTGGATAGCTTATTTATGATGCCCGAGTGGGGTATTGTGTCAAATGCCTTTGCAAGGTCCAGATAGGCTGTGTGGACTACCTTCCCTTCATCTATGGCTTTGGTGACTGTTTCAAAGAAGTCAACCAGGTTCAAAAGGCAGGATCTGCCCTTGACAAAGCTGAACTGGGTAGGATCTAGTGTCTGTAGGTCCCCAATGTCTTTGTTTATGAGCTCCATGATGATCCTCTCCATAGCCTTGCAGACTAAGCTAGTCAGGCTTATGGGACGATAGTTTCCAGGGTCCGTAGAGGCTCCACCTTTGTGGAGTGGGACCACTGTTGCTGTATGCCATTCTGTGGGCACATATCCTGTAGTGAGGCTGAGATTGTATAGCTGTTTTATTTGAGGGATTAGTTCCTCTTGTAGTTCATGTAGGACACAACCTGGGACGCCATCTGGTCCCATGGAAGCAGTGTTTTTTGCTTTGGAGAGGGCAGCCTTCACCTGAGCATCTGAGATGTTTGGGAGGCAGCCCTCTGCTGGGATAGATACTTGCTCTTTTGGGAGGGGCTGGAGAAGTTTGCACTGAACCTGTCTGCCAGGATATTGGCGATGTCTGTGGGTTCAGTGTATTTTTTGTCGCTTAGAATCAACTCAGAACAAGTCTGGGAGTTGCATCCCAGGTTTCTAACATAACTGAAAAAAGCCTTATGATTGTCTTTGGTGTCCTGTGCAATTTTTCTCTCAAAGCTGGCCTTGGAGGATTTTATGAGGGATCGTAATTTTTTGCTAGTACTGATCAGAGATGCTTTCCCTATTAGGGATTTTGCTCTATCATGTACTAGCTTCCTCCTTCTGTTGTACAGTTTATTTATGGCAGGGGTCCACCAGACTGGACGCCTGTCTTTGGATGATTGGGTCTTGGTTTTGTTTGGGATAGCATGATCCATGCATTCCTGGAGATGTCCGTAGAATGCATTTATATAGGATTCTGCAGTTTGGGCTGTAGTTTCCACTGGCCCTGGGGCCTTGAAGGATTCCACTTTGGTTTTGAGAAGTGAGAAGTTCGCTTTTGAGAAGTTTTTCACTGTGGTTTTGTGGGCTGGGGGTGGGGTTGGGGTCAGTGAAATTAATTTATGGTCTGATCTTACCAATGAGGGATATACTTCTGGTGTGGAGCATAGAGTCCCCATGTTGGTAATGTTCAGGTCTAGTATGTTGTCCCCTCTTGTGGGAGTGGTGACTAGTTGTTCCATAGCATTTGAGTTTATAATTTCCAGGAATCTTTGGGCTAAGGTGCTGGGGCTTGAGTAGTGCTTCCAGTCAATGTTTGGGTAGTTGAAGTCACCCAATATAATGGTGTTTGGAGAGATCTTCATGTTCTCCAATGTTTTCACGAAAGCCGAATGGGATTCCTGACTTTGGGAGGGTGGTCTGTAGGATGCTATAAACTGAAAAGCAGTCTTGCCCACTGTTAGTTGCACATGGACGGTCTCCGATACTTTGTGCAATGCAACTAACCTGGAGGTGTGGATATCCTTGATAAATATGGAAACTCCCCCTCCTTTTGTGGTTCGGTCCGGGTTTTGGGGCCGAAAAGCATGATATGAGGTATAGCCTGGTAGTGCTGGGGTGCTCTCTGGAGCCTTGAACCAGGTTTATGTCACTGCACAGATATCGATGTTCTCCATACTGAGGAGAGCTTCGAGTGCATGCATCTTGAGGTTAAGACTTCTGGCGTTTAGCAGCATTACCCTTAGTTTCTTGTTCCTTGTGCTGTCTATGGGGTGGGTTTGACTTTTGAGCCTTGCCTAAAAAGGCACTATGGGGGTGGCAAGAGCCTTTGCCAATATCCAAAAGCCCAGTGGTGACAGGTGCAAGCCATCCCTAGCGAAGCAACGTGGCTTGTCAAGCATGTCATCCCAGGCTGACAGACACTGGATCCCCTTTGAATGACACCAAAATTTTAGCCAATTGTTAAAATTGATCATTTTGTCTTTGTACTGTGGCATCATTCTAGATGAGGGTAAGATGCTGCTCAAGGTCAGGGTCATATCAGCCTGGGCTACATGATCAGAGAGCTCCTCTATGTCTCTTTTTATGTAGTCCAGGGAGGTACGTCTCAGGTCATTCACACCAGCATGTACAATGACTGAGTCATATTTGTATTTGCTTTGGAGTGACCTGAGTGCTTGCATTATGTGTCGGATCCTAGCACCCGACAGGCAGCTCACTGTGACCTTCTCTTTATTCAGCCTGGTGAGCGGGACGTCAGTGTGTCTGACAATAGAGTCACCTATAACAAGAGTATCATGTGTGTTATTCAGCCTTAAGGGCTGTGGCTACTTGGCACACTGACTTTGTGAGTTATGTGTTGTGTGTATTTTGTTTTGAGGTAGTGTTTGCTTGGATGTCTGCTTTGGAGGTCTCTGTTACTTAGGTAGATTTTTATTTAGAGCCTCCGAGTATGTTTTTGTGTATTTATGTGTTTGGTTCGCTGATGTGGTGGGACTATGTGATACTGGAATTGTGTTGTGTGAGGTTACCTTCTCCTCCTGACTGGTTACACCAGTTTTGAGATGAGAGAGCTCAGCCTCCAGTTTGGCTAAATAGTTGCATCTCTCACATATATTTGTACCTATTTGGAGGAAGAGGAGAGGGTTGTCCGTGTACATGAGATAGATGTAACATTGCCTCAAAATTCCCAGATTCACCAGCTGGACTGGAGAGGAAACCATTGACTGACCTTTGGACATGCTAGAGTAATAGGGAAACTGAATTTAAGATGGACCAATAGAGGACAGGGTAATCGTAGAGAGTATAAGAGTAAGTAGTGCTTATGGTTTAATAGTGCTAACTTGTAGGATTACTTAATTGGACCAGTGAAGGGCCTTAGAATGAGAATATGGTGTTTAAATTGAGAGATAGAGCAGTTCTAAGGGAAAAAGTGAAGAGCAGACTTTGTGGAGCCAGGAGTAGTTTAAACCCAATTAGGGCGCTGCCCTCTGTTGCGCTTATGCTCACAAATGCAAAACCGTGCAAAGAGGGTTTAGAGAGAGGAAGATGAAGGAGTTTTGGAATTGACCCAAAATGGCCAATAAAACTACAGTTTCAAGTCAGTAACCACTTCCACAGGGGCAGGCAGGCTGCTCAATGTTTTTCACTGCCACTGATCAACAGAGAGACTTTCCTTTAGCCCAAGCAAAAATGGCCTAACAGAAACTTACAAACAGTTCAGGAACAGCAAGCCTGTAACTGAACTTTTTTAAATCTCAGAAAAGTGTGAAAAAAGCAAGATTTTTTTTTTGTTTTTTCAGAGATAGCAGAGGTTAACAAGTATCAACAAGTTATAACAGTGCAGTAAATGACCCCACACAAGAGTGCTAGGCCAAAGACAGATAAAATGCAAGTTTTGAGAAAAAAACTATTTTAAAAATAAGTGCAAACAGGAAATTCAGTAAACAGCTCTAGGTTGTGCTCTAAATACAGTTACTAATGCAAAAATCAAATTTAACAAGCCAGAAAATGCTCAAAATAATCGGCTATGCAGAGAAACTTAGCAAATAAACAGAGGAAAAATACTTAAAGTCTCAAAAGTGGCTCCTTTCTTCTCTCAGCGTTTTCTCCTCTTGGTGGGTGCTTCACCAACAGCCAACAAGCCTGAAAAGATGCCAAAACCATGAGGCATATAGAATACAAAAGGAGAACACCAACTGCTGCAATACTAATTTTTTATTCTGGTACCTCGGCCTTCTCCTGGAATACATTTTTACTAAGTGCTCCACCCATTTTTATACAAATCTTTAATTGAACAATTAATGCACCATATTATAGTTAATTTGTTACCATAGTTTCATTACTACTTAAAGCAAACTTGAAGCAAACTTGACATCTCTATGTAACATAATAATTTAGAGAATAAATAACTCTCATTTTAGTACTATAAACATGCATATAAATATAAATACTAACAATGAAATTGTATACTTATTTTTCACACAATGTTAACCTTGCAAGCCATTTACATAAATATATTTAAATAAATATATTTGAAAACATTGAGAAGTATGTGAAGAACATATACATAAACTGACTTTACTATGAGCATTGTTTATGATCCATATACTGTAAGAATATACGTATATCACAAACATATTAAACCTCCATGTTCATCCCGTTTGGAAAAATAGTTTTCAAATTAAGAATGAACCTTGACTCCATCAGAAGTAGTTTTTCACGAAAAATGGCCTCATTTCCAAACACATTGGGTCTACCTAAAACACTGAAAACAAATCCTTCTGGAACCCCCCCATGTTTATCAAAAAAATGCTTTCCTACTGGGCTCTCCATTCTCTTGTGCCTTATATCACCCAGGTGTTCCAAAATCCTTAATTTAACCCTTCTAGTGGTTTGTCCTACATACCAATTCTGCCTCTCACATCCACATCCTATAATATATACAACCCCCGTTGAGTTGCAATTATAGAATTCCTTGGCTCTATATTTAACCCCATTGATTTTACAGCCATCCAAATTCTAATTAACTCACACACTTTACATTTTCCACATCTAAATGAGCCCCTTCTCTCACTTTCACTCTCTTTATCCTTATTTCTGGAATTTAGAATTTCCCTGAGATTAGAATATCTTTTATATGAAAAAGTTACCCGATGGAAAAAGCATTCCAATTTTCTCATCTTCACAAATGATTGGCCAAAATCTATCCACTAGTTCTCTTAAAGTTTGAGAAAAATGGGAGAATTTTGTTACAAAAAATATTTTCTCATCTAATTCCTTGAATCCACTATTGTTTTTACACTGAGTGTCACGATCTTCAGATAATCCCACCCCTTTAAATCTAACTCTCTTGCTGGGCCTTCTAGTTATGCCCAATTCATCTTCCACCTTTCTCCTGGCTTTTTTTATACTCATGACAGAATACCCTCTCTCTAATAGTTTTCCTTCCACTTTATTGAATTCTACTGGTATTAACTTTTTTTCCGAAATGTGTCTTGTATAAAAATGGGTGGAGCACTTAGTAAAAATGTATTCCAGGAGAAGGCGAAGGCCGAGGTACCAGAATAAAAAATTAGTATTGCAGCAGTTGGTGTTCTCCTTTTGTATTCTATATGTTTCTTTGGTAAAGAAGTGGAGGATTCGTATATAATTTTAAAACCATGAGGCAACCAGGTTTTAAGAGAGGAAGATGAAGGAGTTTTGAAATTGACACAGAATGGCAGATAAAACTACAGTTTCAAGTCAGTAACCACTCCCACAGGGGCAGGCAGGCTGCTCAATGTTTTTCACTGCCACTGATCAACAGAGAGACTTTCCTTTAGCCCAAGCAAAAAATGGCCTCACAGAAACTCACAAACAGTTCAAGAACAGCAAGCCTGTAACTGAACTTTTTTAAATCTCAGAAAAGTGGGAAAAAAGCAAGATTGTTTTTGTTTTTTGTTTTTTCAGAGATAGCAGAGGTTAACAAGTATCAGCAAGTTATAACAGTGCAGTAAATGACCCCACACAAGAGTGCTAGGCCAAAGACAGATAAAATGCAAGTTTTGAGAAAAAAACGATTTTAAAAATAAGTGCAAACAGGAAATTCAGTAAACAGCTCTAGGTTGTGCTCTAAATACAGTTACTAATGCAGAAATCAAATTTAACAAGCCAGCAAATGCTCAAAATAGGCGGCTATGCAGAAAAACTTAGCAAATAAATAGAGGAAAAATACTTAAAGTTTCAAAAGTGGCTCCTTTCTTCTCTCAGCGTTTTCTCCTCTTGGTGGGTGCTTCACCAACAGCCAATAAGCCTGAAACACACGAGCCACACACGAGCGAGCCAAACACACACACACACACACACACACACACACACACACACACACACACACACACGTGTGGGTATATGGTTAAGGTATGAGCCTTTTAAGCAGGGTAAATCTGAGTGTACTTCTTTCCCTTTAGGGTTTGTAGCATGCTGCAGTGCATGCCCTTACTTCACTGTTCTGTCTCCCCTAGTGATAGTTGCACATTGTGAATACTAGATGTATTGCCTGCTACAGCTTTGGCCCTTGCCTTATGATTCCTTGCTTGCATCCATCACAGACCATTCTTCTCTTTAAAGTAGCATGCACAGTACCACTCTCTGTGTTCTTGGTGTCACGTCATACAAGTGCCATTAAACTTAAGTGCAAAAGACACTCAGTGTGCAACCATAATGAACTAAGCACTGTACTACATCCCTGTGTGCTGCTCATTTGTCTTTATTACCCACTGAGCATTGACAGACAGGCACTTTTGATGAATTGCACATATGGCAGTAATTCTGTGAAAACAGCCTCTGTATTATATTCAGTCTTCTTCTTCTTCTTCTTTTTCTTTCGGCTTTTTCCTGGTTAGGGTTCGCCACAGTGGATCACCTGTCCGCTCATGATTGGCAGTGGAGTTTTATGGTGTCGAGTTGCCAGCCCGGTGCCCAACCTTCCACAGAAGGCACACACATGCACGCACTCACACCTAGGTCCAATTTAGAGTGTTGTACTATATTCAGTAAAGAGAGCATGTATACACCTGTATTATTATTATTATTATTATTATTATTATTATTATTATTATTATTATTATTTGTATAATTGTGAATGTTATCACTGCAATGGTATATGTGAACTAACTGACATTTTTTATTTGTATTGTTGGACTGAGTTATAAGGAAAAGAACACTGCAGCATCCCACTTACTCTTAATAAGTAAGAAATATATATACACAGTCTGCAGGATTATTAGTTAACCATTATTTACAGATCCACTCTAAGAAGCTAGCACTGAAACACTCCTGAGCGAAAACTACATGATTCAACCACATCACACCTTAAACCTGCTAAAACAAAGGGTGACATAAGCTTAAAGATGTATTTTTGTATTGCATGTGGCAAGATTTCAGCATATTTCTAACCCTCATTACAATATATATATATATATATATATATATATATATATTTTTTTTTTTTTTTTTTTTAATTTACAGTTGTATATCCATATGATAGAAAAAAACATTTTGCTCAGTTATGACTTTGTAGTGCAGTACTAATGTGAAATTGTTCTGGAATAATCTGTTTCAGAAATATAAGTCAGGGAAGGTAATGGGATTCTAAAAGTTTCAGCTCACTGAAAGACAGGAATCCTGTAATGTTTATATTAAAGGCTAACCACTTTTATACTATTGCATTCTGTTCTCAGAGATTCTCACAGTCATTTATTCAAAATTAGCGTATGTATTCATCCTTTATCTAGAACTCTAGCAAAGAAATTTGGCACCCTTAGCACTATACTCATTTGGCATCCCCCCACCCAAAGTCTGTAAGAAATTGCGAATGATTATTGATGGCTTATAAACCGCAAATCTTTTTCTTAATGTAACAATGAATTATTTCATTGCCAAATACATTTATTAATGCAGCAGTCTAATAATTTGATGCTACCTAATTAAGCAACTGTAATTATAGTTGCCTAATGATAGCTTTCAAACTGAATGTCAGGCTGGTCTTTTTTAATGATAAAATTACTTTAAACTAAAACAAAACAAAGAAACAGTTTGGCAGGCTGTTTAGAAAACATAACTTCTTGACAGCTTTTAAAGTGTCAAGATTTTTTTAAAAGGTTTGACAGCCAGACACGTTGCCAACCAAGGCAGCACTCTTGTTCTCCCCACTTTTTCTGCAGCATCACTTTCATCTCCACGTACGGGCTCTATGATGCATTTTGGAGGACTCATAGCAAGTAGCTTAGTTGCATCTTATTTTCAGCACTGAGTAAACTGAGCTCATATTTAATTTCAAAAGCTATTTATGCAATTCTAGGTTAATGTGTTAATAAAAATGTCCATTTCATCTACTGTAGATCTGCCCTGCCTTCATTGGGTGTGAAATGCAACACCAAGCCTAGGCACTTTTCTCTTTCACCCTGGTTTTGTTTCTTCTCTCTGCTGATAAAACCTGTGTTATACAGAATCTTGTCCTTGTTCTGATGTACTTATTTTATGTCATGTGTTCATGTATACATCCTTTTAGCCTTGCCCACTCTTATGCTTTTTCTCAAAATCTTTCATCATGTTTTCATATTCCTCCTTATTTATTTTTTACCATTCTCGCTACTTCCAAAAATGTCTTTTCATATTTCTCTTTAACTAGTGTGAACCATTGTGTTGATATTTTATGTCATGTGTTTTTTCCATGGTGTACTACCTTTCCCTTTCATTTCTTTCTCTTCGCTTTTACCCCCTGTTAACCATATTATTAACTTTCTTTGCTCACACCCCCATTAACCATATTATTTATTTATTTATTTTTGCTTTAGCCCTCCTGTTAACCGTATTAATCGGCTTCCTTCTTGCATTTATCAGCCAACACACTTTATAGTACCTATGTTCTGAAACATCTATTCTACCCCATCCAACACATCTTTCATGTCACCAGAATACATAAAATAATATATCTTTATTTTAACAATTTCCCTTTTGTATGTGCATTTTCTCCTTTTTCCTATTCTCAAATGTCCACACTGCATCACTTCTTTTCTGATCTTTACATCTTGTGTTATTTTATATTTTCCTTTTCTTAACTTACAGTTAAAGCCCCTAATCATGTTTGATATCACATATTCTTTTTAATTCTTCAATTTTTTTCATTCAATTTTTCAGTGCATATTTTACTTTTAGCCTCACACAATTTCCATTTCGCTCAACACATATTATCACTCTTTCTAGTATTGAAATTGTTACATTTAATATTTTACTTTATATTCTCTTATTATTAACACACAATCCAAGAACATATTTCATATTCTACCCACAAATAATCCTTTCCCCCCATTCAGCTTAATGTTTTCTCTTTTTTCTTTAACACATATATTATCCAGGAAAAAAATACACCCTTTTTTTTGTTTTTGCACCATTCAACAACCGTTAAACGTTTTACTTAATTTCTTATACTGTTCATATTTAGCCCCCAAATACCTAAATTATCCCTTTTCTTCTTGCATCTTTTCCCTCCTGTTATTTTTCTCCTTCTCACTCTCCCTCCAGTAGTTAAACTTCTTTCTTGTTGTTTCACTCTGTGTCAGTCAACGTCTTTGTCTTCTTCATTTGCTAACCCTTCATACTTATTTTCTTTTTATATCTGAGTCTCTTCAACCATTAGCCGCCCACCCTTGCAATTTTTCTTCACCATGAATTATATTTCTTTTACTTCCTTTTCACTTGCATCATCCATTGCACATTCTTAATGAATATTGTTTTCTATGTATTTTTTCTGCATATTGTCTTTCCTTCCTCTCAATTTCTTTTTTGTTTACCTGTTATTTTTCCAGCGTTAGACATTCAAATCATCAGTGGCTGGATTTTTTACATTTCCTACACAAAACATATTGTTTCTATCTATATGACCTTGATCCCCACATTGCACACATCTTCTTTTTGTACATTCCTGAACCAAACGTGTTTCATCCCCACAATAAAAGCAAATCTTTGGTTTTCCCTAATACCAAACATATTTCATCCCCACAATAAAAGCAAGTCTTTGGATTTCCCCAATACCAAATGTACTTCATCCCCACAATAAAAGCAAGCCTTTGGTTTTCCTCACTACCTATCAGTTGCTTGTTTTCTTTTTACTATTACATTACCTGAAGTATGCGGTTATTTTCCATCAAACATATCCACTATAACACACAGTATCCACCAGTCCTTCCATTATTTCTGTTAAATAATTGAAAACTTGTACATTTTCCAGCAGGTTGTTAATGTACAGAAAATGTCCAGTCAAAAACAAGTCTGACATTTTTTAGACTCACTACACAGAGTTCTGCTCTTTACTGAGCTAAGACTACAACAAAATGTAAATAAATAAAATGAATGACTTGTGTGTGTGTGTGTGTGTGTGTGTGTGTGTGTGTGTGTGTGTGTGTGTGTGCGTGTGTGCGTGTGTGCGTGTGTGTGTGTGTGTGTGTCAGCATGTAGAAGTCTGTGTATGCTTGTGTGCATAAAAGTCCAAGTGAGATAGAAAGAAAGTCAGATAGAGAGAGCACTGACTGCAGCTGAAACCCCCTAATATCTGGCATTACTGATTGACTTTAATCCTCATTGAGTTACCTATGAAATAATTACACAGAGTAGCACTATGTTCAGAATCAGGGAGAGTTAAGGGTGAGTGGTTGGGTTTGTGGAAAGGCAGCTGTGATACTTTGCTTTCTATGTACTTTTTTCTATGCAGCATCATTAATGGATGTATCTGAAGTTGAAGGTGTTTATAATTGCTGTGTGCATGTTTGTTTTTATGTATATGCATGTGAGTCTTTTTGTCTTTCTGTCTGTATTTCTAAAGGTGTGTTTTTTATGTGTATCTGTATGTCTGTGTATAATTCTAAATGTATGTGTGAGAGAGAGATGTGTGTGTGTGTGTGTGTGTGTGTGTGTGTGTGTGTGTGTGTGTGTGTGTGTATGTGTGTGTGTGTGTGTGTGTGTGTGTGTGTGTACAGACATTAAATATTTACAAACCTTACATTTTGGATGTAAAATTCTTCCTCCAAAAACAATTACATATATTACATTAAGTTTTTAAAATTAGGTGGAGGAACAGTTTTGCATCAAAATATAAAAAAAAATTGTAATAAAAAATGCAAAACAGTTTAACAGGTATTCCATTTTCTAAGCAAAATATCATCCTCCAGTACATGTGTTATTGTGTAAATAATGCCCTTCCAGAGGTGTAGAGGTCCGCCTGTGTCTTTGGGATACAGAACACCCATGTGCATACATTATTTGGGGTGTATATTACAACATCCAAGTCTCACAACTTCGAATGTTGTAATGTCAAACTGAAAACCTCTAAGAATGACAATAGCGAAGCCGCGGAACATCAAATTCTTTCCCAGGGAAAGAATTAGGTAGGCTGTTTCCACAACTTCACTATTTCCTGCACTGTGGTGCAATCTTGGAGTTGGTATGTTTAAGTAGGGGGAGTGTGGGGAGCACAGACCACCACATTGGAGGATGTGGGGGGAAAAGCCCCCATATTAGAAACAGTTTGTAGTGTTTGTGTGTTTCGTGTTTTGTACTGGAACAGCAATGTTTTTCCCAGGGGAAAAAAAATCGCTGTTCTCAGTCTTTAGGATTTTCAGTCTTCAAGGTTTCCAGTTCGATGTTACAACATTCGAAGGTCTGAGATTTCAATGTTGTGATATAGACCCCATTATTTGCACAATAACACACTCTACTCTTTCTGTTTCATGCATTTTCTTTATGCTAAGTTCTTTATCACATACTGTGAGGAAAAAACTGTTTAAAGTTCAAATTCCTGCATTTCTAAAGTTATAAATTGCACAATCAGTTTTTTTTTTTAATTGGTAGCCAAAATTCTGAAAAATAAAGCCTTTCCAATGTAGTATGTTATTTCTTTTTTCTATTTCACCAAACATATTTTCTGCATTTAAAAAAAAAACTTTCAAAAGTTACTTCACAAAAATCTTCTGACCCCAAATGTTACCAAGCTGTTGTTGTTATATTTTTAAAGTAAATCCTACTAGACTCCCTATTGAAATATTGGCACTCGAAATACTGAGTGCCGAGAAACTGGGAAAAAAAAAAGGCCAACAACACAGAAGAGTGAATCTAAAAATCAGTTATTTCCTTATTAAACATCATTTTGCCAGGAGGGGGTGGCAATACCGCCCCTCGCTGCAACCCCACCACCCCGAACCTATATATATCAACTCCAACATTCCTATACCTCAGAAAAAAGGGAATATCTTGAGGAATGGCATCTTGCACTTAATATATGTAGGTCTGCTCTTTTGGCCATTTGGTCTGGGTAGTCTAGGACTCAGTCTAGCAGGTCCCAACATTTCACAAGGTTAGCATACTATTGGCCATAATTGTCATACATGTGAATACTAGCACTTGTTTTGCTTAGTGTTCTTACCATTGATCTTTGTTTTCTGAAGCTGCTGCCGTTCTGCTGCTAACACCTCTCTTCAGGTTGTATACTCCTTGTTTCTTGCCTTATAGCACCAGCTTATTGTTTTCTTTACTTCCTTTCTGTCATACACAGTATCCAGATGCAGAGGTATAGTCTTAAAATGTATTATCCTATCAACCAAACATGCCTCTGTTCTTTCAACCCCTGTAATCTGCTTCCCTGCTAAGTTTCAGCTTTATCATCAGACTGCTCCTGTAGCACTTGATCCATCACAGCACTCCATCTCACCTCCTCACCTTCATTTATTTTTCCTTCCTATAAGTTCAGCAATATTGCTTTATCAAAACCTCCACACCCCAACTCCCCAACTCCATAAATCTGATTTCATCTTGTGCTATCTCCAAAATGTCTTCGCCAACAATGTTTGCTGCTTCCTCTATCTTGGAATTCTCCAAGAACTACTGAAAGCCATCTGCATCTCCTACAGCTCAAAAAGACCAGGGGTAGTTATTCAGTGCCCTAGCCAAATTTCCTCCAGTACTATAAATGCTACCTTGATCTCCCTTGAAAAGAGTTCACTAGCGTAGAGGGACTAATTTGGTCAACAAAGGATAGATAACTAAATAAATAAATAACGTATAACTACCACCTCTGATCTCCCCTGAAAAGCAGCTACTTGCCTAGTGGGACTAATTGAGTCAGCAAAGTGTTAATAAATAAATATATTTTCATCTGATGAATACTTCTGTTTGTTATATATCATCCATAGAGGTGGATAAGTGACCCGTGCCAATCACTGGTGGCCCATGAATGCATTTTTACAAATTACCTGGTTGTGCTAACATTAGAGGAATACTCATTAAGTTTTTTCATTTTAAGTTTCAGTTTGTGAAAGTGTATTATTAAACTCTCCCACTTTTATTTACTGTCTCATGTAGAGTTACAGTCACTGGATGGGAAGATGTGAATATTCATAGGTTTGGAGAACAAGCTCCCCTAATGGGGATGGAGGAGGCTGATGCCCTAAATTTCATGTTGGAAATTATGGGAGCCCAGTTAGACATTTAGATCTTTCTAGAAGGCACTGATTAATTTGCTGAGTTTGATTGAGTAGGTGAGTTTATCCCATAGGAATGACATTTGTTTGAAGTATGAACTTGTCATATTCCATGGAAAAGTTGATATTATTTTCTGTTAAGTCTTTGGGTTCACATCACATGTCGGGTTTTCTCCACAAAAGGTCAAACAGTAAGGGGTCCTCTAATGATCTGTATGTCAGGCATAAATCTCCTTTGAGAAGCACATAACAGACAGATACGACAGAGCTGCAGTAGTTTTTTTTGCTGTAAGGTTTTGAAGCCTTTTGATTCTCTTTATGAGAAATGTTCATACATTTTACATCTGTACTGGATGGCATGTATATAGGTTTACATAAGAAGGTACAGCGTTTTATGAGTGGTCTGATACAGTGAGAGAGAATTACTTTCCTGACACAACTCTCAACCCAGTGGAGGAACAGGCAGACAAATCCAAATGCTTTACAGACAGCAAGAACTACATGTGTAGCAGATGACAGGTTACAGTTTATAGACTACGAAGACCCTAAGGTCTTTTAGAGTTCTATCAACTTTAATTCACTGCCTATCAGTATTGCAGTAAGATTTTTTTGCCAAATTCCAGAAGGATCCATTTTTTTTTTTTACTTAAAAATCAATTAATCTATCTATATCTATCTATATATATATATATATATATATATATATATATATATATATATTTATATAAATGTGTGTGTGGGCTTACATAAATGATATAGAACCTTATAAGGTTAACTGTAAAATATTGATTTAAATATCTAAACTGAAGCACATCTAAGCACAGAAACTTTGCAGCGGCCAATAGACAATAGACAAAGGAGTACCCAAAATATGAAAATATGTCTTTTATTCTGTTCAACAATTGTTCTACTCCAGGTTACAAATCAAATTTTGAAAGGAAAATCATTTGAAACATCAGAAAAAAGTCTACATACACATTTGTCCAATATTTAAAATTGTAGATTAAACACACAGCATGCATCTGGTGCAATTAAGATAAATATTTTGCATACTCCAAATGATCCTGTCCTTCACCATAACATCCCCCATTGCAGGCCCATAATTATACAGTTTCTCTAGAGTTTCCCACCTTAGACAATTGGAAACATCCTTCCTTCATGATAATTCCTCCCTAGCCATAAAGACCTACCTCAAATTTTGGCATAACAGTAACAACAGTCTGCACTTAATCTCCAGTTTTCCAATATACACAACAATAAGCCTTCGGTTGAGACTTCACTGAATCTGACATGGATTACAGCAGTCCATGTTTTATTTATTTAATTATTTAACATTTGTTTACCAGGAAAGTCTGACTGGGTCAGGGACCCATTTTCAGAGGAGACCCAGGGAGAAAAGCTCCAAATGATACATAAAAGTTAAGACATTATACATGAAAAAAACAATAGCAAGTATTAAAGCACACATTAAATAAGTAATGAATACTAAATAAGTACAGAGAGGTGGATACAATAATAAAGCATGTACTAGAGAGGCAACACCAAATAAAAGTAACGTGGTAGATAACTTTTTTTTATTATTATCAAGTAGGATTAAGGTAAAGAGTGAGGGTCAGGCAGATGGTCAGAATATTAGAAGCAAGTATATGCTTAGAAGAATTGTGCTGTAGAATGGGAATAGTTAAGAGTGCAGAAATACATAAAGTTTCTTAATTCGATATGGTAATGGTTAGTGGATACAAGAATAAATCATATAAACTACTGTCAAAATGAGTCATCAATTTAACATGTAGGAATTCTTCCCACTCCTCCAGTTACTATCTAATATTACCTAACTCTTTGTAAGGAAGCAATACTTTATTCCGTTCACATGACAAAATAGAATTAACAGTGCTTTACATCTATACAACAACAACCACTTTTACCCATTTCTGCACATGGGGTCAGGTAGTCACTTCGACAGTGACAACAGTCTAAAGACATTGTTAAAACCATTAGGCGACTACATACACACACACACACACACACACACACACACACACACACACACACACACACACACACACACACACGGGATTAACTAAAATGATCTAAAACAGCATAAGACTAACAGCAAAAATATGGACAACAAAACAGCCAAAGTTAAAAATATCTAAACTGAAAAATATCTAAACATAAAATACCAAAAAACTGAAGTCATACTAGGGTAGCCTTAGGTTCATAGGTTCGTACTAGGCTATCGGCTCTAGGGCCTAACAAGCCTAGCCATAACAATTCCCTGGATATTTCTTCCCATGATATTTACTTCCCTGGATCCCTGTCTAGCAGGATGACTGATGTGATCCCAGGGGTGAATTTCCTATCTCCTATCCAATCGTCAAGGTTCCTTTTGAAGAGGGCCAAGGAGGTGCTCTGCTTTACATGTATGGGCAGTCAATTCGAGAGTGTATGCCGTTTTCCCACTTATGTGTAACCTCAGAGTTGTTGCATAAAATTAGCAGGAGGTGCACAAAACATGGTTTTGAAGGTTGTTAAATTTTGTGTATACACACACACACACACACACACACACACACACACACACACACACACACACACACACACACACACATATATATATGTGTGTGTGTGTGTGTGTGTGTGTGTGTGTGTGTGTGTGTGTGTGTGTGTATGTATAGATGCATATATAGAAATGATCAATCTGGCTATCTATTTCTATATACAGGTAGATAGGTGGATGAATGTGTATATGTGTGTGTGTGTGTGTGTGTGTGTATGCGTATATATATATATATATATATGGATCCCTATCAGATGATAGAAACCTGATATGACTGAAAATCATTTGACCGAGACCATAACACTTGAAATTTCAAAATACTGAAAAATCACTTGACTGAAACCCATAAGATTGAAATGTTACAATGTTAAACTTCAACATAGTGAATTGCAAAATGGACAATACAAAACCAGAATAGGTGGGAGGCTGTGCCTCCCACACCCTACATTGGCGGGTGTAGAGACCATAGCCACCCAACTATTCTAGTTTTATATCATCTACTTTAGAATTCAGTATGTTGAAATTTATCATTGTAAGATTTCAGTATTATGGGTTTCAGACCAGTGAAATTTCAGTGTTATGGTCTGAGTCAAATAGGATTCAGTCAAATATATATATTTATGCATATATGGATCCCTATCAGTTAACGAACATCTGGAAATTTGAAATTCCTATGGCAGAGAATATATGATCAAGTTTTCAGAAGTTCGAACAGATATGAAAATGTACCCTTTTCCTTATTGTAGTGCGATCTGAGAGTTGGTATATTTAATTAGCAGGGGGGTATGGGGACTACACTAAAAAAGAAAGTTTTTGTTTTTTATATTTTTTTAATGTTCGAACTTCCGAAAATTCATTTATAAGGTCTCAGTCATATGAATTTAGAATTTCTGGATGTTCCATAATCTGATAGGGATCCACATGTGTGTGTATATATATATATATATATATATATATATATATATATATATATATATATATATATATATATATATATATATATATATATATATATATATATATGGATTCACTTTAGAAGCTCGAATTCCCAAAAACCCGAACTTCATATGGTCGAGACCATAAGATCGATTTTTGGAAACTCGAGCTCCTAAAATGAAACGTAAAAAACCCCAAAAAAGTCATACATCACTTTTACAAGGGGTGAAGCCCCCCTGAACCCCCTATGTGGGGGCTGTGCCCCCCCACACCCCTACTTAAATATACCAACTCTGAGATAACGCCTGAGATGGGATAATCTCCCATTTTGCGCTGTATGCAGAAGTGCAAAATGGGAGATTTACCATTTCCTGTCAACATCGCAAAAAAAATGAAAACATTACTTTCACACAGAGCGTACAAGGATCCTTGCCTCTGTGTGCAAGTAATGGTTTAAGGTAAGTGAAGTGCTATTGTTTAACACTTTACACATTCGAGTCACTGAAAGCTCGAGCATATGGTCTCGACCATATGCAATTCGAGCTTTCAGTAATTTGATTATGTAAAGTGCTCCCATATATATATATATATATATATATATATATATATATATATATATATATATATATATATATATATATATATATATATATATATATATATATATATATATATATATGTATATCTTTATACATATAGTTCATTTTTATGTTAGATACAGGATTCAGTTCCACTATATTATTGTATACAATCTCAAAGCCCAGCTTTGTGAACTCAGATGGAGGGGTATTGGAATCTGGACAGCCCATATGCATTGTTGGAGGCAGTGTCATGGAACCATATTTATATGATGTGCCAAAATTAAAAGGCTGCATGGAAAGAGCCCATCTATGTCACTAACGCTTACCATCTTTCTGTTTCTGTAACCATACAAAAGGGGCATGATCTTTAACTAGTCAAAAATGGATATCTAGTAAGTAATATCAGAGACAGAGTGGAATGCTCACTTATTGCCAGCCATCCTCCTTCAGTGGCAGAACAACCAAATTCTGCCTTACTGCGTTTCTTGCTAAAAACAAAGAAAGATATTGGGTTCTCCTTTCTTTGACTTTCTGCGATAATACTGCCCTAAGTTGATTTCTACAGCATTACCATTAACTTAGAAAGAGAGCTGAAAATTTGGCAGAGCATAATTGGGATTTCTGTCTCTACTAAACATCATACCTTCTGTAGGGGTATTCTCCTTTGTCAGATCTGTAAAGCAACAAGCTATGGTAACAAAATAAGTTTTTTTTCTATTACAGCTTGCTAGGCCTAGACCCAATCTGAACTGCTTCTGTGTGGTTGGAATTGACCATGAATTCATGGGTATTATTTGCTCTTTCTGGAGTAATATTATTCCTTTCTCAGTCGTGTTTCTCTTATACTGTTTGTAATCTAGAAAGATGGGACTCTCAGACTCCAAAGTACCCTACCAATTTATCTAGGTATGCAGCTGCACAAGAATCATGTGGATCCTTTATGTTGTCTATTAGTCACTGAAAACAACTGGAGATACATATAACCCAGAAGGTGTGCAGTAACATGGTATGGTTTCCCTGCTCCTGAGAAGGCTGTTTTCTTCTGCCAATACTGTTGGATAAGTCTAAGATGGATAAATACCATGGTTTACTTAGTCTTTCAGTACTGGTTACGGAACATTGGATAGGTATCAACTTCTGGGACACTTGCATTTTCTAAACTATTCACAAAAGTACACTGATCCTTTCAAACAGAGCTGCTTTAGGGGTAACTCTCACATTAGACAATGTGACAACGAGTAACCCACTCAATCAGAGCTGAGCGTCATACAAAATAAAATAAACACATTGAGCTCAGGACCAAAAAAGGGAAAAAGATGCTATGTTACTCCTTTTTTGCTATAACTATTTTTCTTCAGAAAAGAGAAGCTGTAAGAAAGGGCTTATACTTGTTCCTTGTTACAGCTGGTAATACATAAGCAACAGGCAGGATATCACTGAAGCAGTCAGCTGTTTAAATGATAATTCGCAATTGAGCTCACTTTCGGGGACTGACTGTGTCTTATTTTATAGGGTTTAATATGACCCTAACATTTTTTTGCAGAGAGAAGCCCCTCCCCTCACCTCTCCAAAACTAAGGCTAGACATCTGGTTTAGAGACTAGAACAACTGGATTTTTCTTCTCAGCATGCGAGTATCCTATCATATCCAGGTCTAGCATGTTTTGAATATCCTTTTTACTTGCTTCCATGTGTCATGCAGTTTACAGGGAATTGAGTACACCTTTTCCATACACACACACACACACACACACACACACACACACACACACACACACACACACACATATATATATATATATATATATAAATATATATATGTAGGCTGTCAGATTTGTCTTCCCAAGCTGATCTGAAAAAAGCTTCCTAATTTCTGGTCAGGAATTCTATAACCTCTTGTTTCTGATAATTATATAAACACATACCTATCTCAATAGTAGCAATGGATTTGTTTTTCCTGCTATGGTGCTACCACACTGTGTCTTAATTAAATTTTTCCTGTATACTAATGTCACAGTCTTGCACTGGTATTTTTATCAATCTGATGGATTTGTAATCTATTTCATTTAATTTTTCTTTGAATACATCTGGACCTTGCTACTTAGTTAAAATGTATTTTCTGATGATATATCAAGTACCAAGACTTTGCCTCCTGGTCTGAATTCTCAGCTCTTAGCATTTCTATTGCATACAGTTTCTGCATTTATTAAGCCTTTAATATAGTCTCTTTTACTATTGGTATCACCACTCTACCACTTTTCTTTAAGTTATTATAAAATGGATGATGAACAGTGGTACAAATGTGGTTAGAATCCCATTAATCCACCTAAAATATCATAGATTGATTTAACCACTGAGTCGCACAACTGGTATCCATCTAGCTAAAATAAAAAGAAAGAAAGTATTCAGAAAAATGACTCAATAACCAAATTCTCCAAATGCAACAAGTCTTCAAGAGTATAAAGGGAATATATGCTTCTGTCATGACTGTGGGCTTTCATCATCTAATCTCAGATTAGACTGGATGCAGTCTACCTTCAGAGCTGAGGCTTTGATATAGGACCCCACACCCTTTTCTTACCACTTTGTAAACCACACTGTCTTCCAGCTTTCCTCCTGGCATAGTAATATTGACACCACCCTGGTTGGTTGGGGACTTCCAATTACATGCTGCTCTTAATTAAGACAAATATGAAGTCCCACACACTAATCATTTACCTGGTAGTAGACTAAACTGATCTTAGTGGACGTGGAACCCACAGGTTTGCTAGCCTGTATTACTAAATTATAACCCTCTTCTCAGATAAAACATAACAATAATGTATATAAAATAAAAAGATCACAAGCCCATAAAACAGAACAAATCTCTTCTTAAATAGTAAGGTGAACAGTTCAATTACAGTTTAACTATGCAAATGAAAAAGAAAAATACATGGAATATCGCAATAACAATTCATTAAACAGAAAGGAACATTTAAATACAATCCCTATCTAAGCTAGATACATATATCAGACCTCTTCTAGCTTACTGTCAAAAGTTCCTAGAAGAAACTTCAGGCAGAAACTGCAAAGAGCAAACATACAAGGAAACGGTCACCTCAACATATATTCTTTAGGTAATCACTTCTGTTTTGCGCCCAGTAAATTATTACATTGTTTATTTTTTGAAGAAAGCTTACCATTTGTTTATTTAGGTACTTGTTATCCCACAGTAAAATAATTAGACTAGTTATTCTACCTATAAAGGATAACTGATCAATTACTTAAGTTCAGAACACCACAAAACATCAATATAAGGGATCTTAACATATAACTGTCTGTATTTTAATGGCTGCTTTATTTTCTCTATTTTAGTTAGATTCTTCTTCTTTTGGAGCAGACTGTAATTACATTTTATGACCTGTGCTGGAGATGCAAGAGGTTATATCTTCAGACAGTAAATTCAGACATTTCCTTTCCTTTCATATCCTTTTACGTTTACAAGAAAAATCATTCCAAGTTCAAACTTTGCCTACCAAATGTGTTATTAGTAGGAAATAAGAAAGAGAGAAGAAAAAATACATAACATCTTTAAATCAGTTTTCCTTAACCTGACATGAAGTTTGGCACATACTAGAGTATAGCACTTTTGAATTGTGTTTTTTTTCTTCTCTCCAAGTCTCCTTAGCAAAATCAGGTAGACTTGCAAATGCGTATAGCACAAGAGTGTATGCGGCACCTCTCTTACTTAAAACAGCAAGCAATGTAACAGATGAAGCTAAGTCAGCTTCAATTCATTTTCTTAACATGAATTTCATTGTTTTATTGAATCTCTCTACTAAACCACCAGTCTACGGAAAGTAAACCAATTGTTTTAGCTCTTAACCTGAGCTGCTACACAACCCTAGATATAAAGGGTATGTCTTTGTCTGAAAGTATAGCGTTAGGATTACCCACTGAAAAGAACAATATCATCAGTTCTTTGCAATGGACTTAGCATTAGCCTTGTGCAATAGCACCATTTTTGGAAGGAGCCTACAATTAGAGAAGTGAACTTGAGGAGGCCAGAAAATGACAGAAACATGCATGTCTACAGTTAGTAGGGGTTGCCTTATTGGACTGAATATACCCGTAAACACTTAAAAAGTAAACATCATGGCCTTTCAGAATCTATGTAGCTGAAATACTGTATGTCCCTAAGTGGTGATCTGCATATATCTCGTGGGCCTCAACTACAATAGGTTTAAGGTATCACACAGTGAAGACATTAGCATGGCTGGGTCTTGCTTGTAGTTTTTACTGAATGGTTTGTCTGTTTGACCTTTTTACTCTTTGGTTTGGATGTTATTTGGGATATTTTTCAAGCATTCTAATATGGACATCAAGCTTAATTTTTAAGCTCTGTTTCTAAAGGATAGTCAAGCAATCCATTTATGCTGTACTGAAGACTGAAGTGTGTATGGCATGGCTACAGATAATGGGGTTTGGCTTCATTGACCTAAATATACCTATAAAGAGTTAAAAAGTAAAAAGTCCTAGGCATTCAGAACCCATCACTTTGAAGCACTAGTATATCCATGAGTAGATATTTGCATATGGGCCTCTACTATAGGAGTTTTAAGGTATAATACAGTGATAACTGTAGCTTGGGTGAATCTTTCTTGCAGTTTGCTATATCCATATGTTTGATTTATATATATATATATATATATATATATATATATATATATATATACATATATATATATATATATATATATATATATATATATATATATATATATATATATGTGTGTGTGTGTGTGTGTCTGTGTGTCTCTCTCTCTCTCTCTCTCTCTCTCTATATATATATATATATATATATATATATATATATATATATATATATATACACACACACACACACACACACACACACACACACACACACACACACACACACACACACACACATGTATATCTATATATATATGCCATTTCCCAGCATTTACAACATATTAATAATCATTTTAATAATCATTTTTTACCACAGGACCATCAATCTCCAAATTTCAGGTGACATACTCCAAGAGGAAGGGGCAGGGGAGGGTCATTCAGAGGATGATCAACGGGAAGGGTAATGAATTCTGTACAAGCCCCAGCAGACAGAGCACTGGCCACATCCTAAGGAATATTGGAATTGCATGGGGCAGACCACCGAGAAACACCCAACAGCATCAATAAGCCATGATCTAGTTGCATTTCAGACCTTGGCTGTTTTTAATCTCACAGACAGAGTTCTTTCAACCCACTCACTACAGGTGCTGAATAAGGGCTTTACATTCATCTTTTCTGGACCTCAGGTTATATTTAAGAAAATTAATCTAAAGGTGCTTTTGGATGACATTTCTGATGACATCTCGGAACCAAGTACTAATGCAGTGCTTAAAAGAAAAAGTGTTTTTAACCCACCATTGCATAATGCTAAATGTTTTGTTGAAAGTTTGTGAAAGTGAATTAGGTGAACTTCTTTTATAAAGACTGTCCAATAAAATGATTTAACATGACCTGTGTGGAAGAATTAGTGTTATGATAACTGGAAAATTATAGTTCTTTGAGAATAATGCAAGCTGAGAAGGGGACAGGTATTGTTCTTATGAAACAGGCATGACATATCGAGATCTTGGAAGCAGATTTACATGACAATGCCTACTACAAAGTAGGTGACTTAAAAGCAGTACACCAAAAACATTGCACATACTAAAAAAATGCTTATAACATTTGAGACGAGTAATGCAATTTCCTCTGAAGAAGCCCAGTTCATGTTTGTTCTCCACCCAAGCCTAGCAAAGTTTTTCAGTATTCCAAAACTCCATAAAAACAGCACCAATCCACCTTTTTAGCAGATTGTCTCAAACACAAAGACAAAAACTGAGAAGATTTCTGAATATATAGATTTAATTTTGAATCCCATAGTTCAAAGGACACTTTTTTATTTATGTGACTCATGAGGATTTTTAAATGAACTTTTCTTACACCAAATAACAGCTGTGGATAAGTTTCTTGTTACACTGGACATTGAGGTCCTTTTTACAAATATACCACACATAGAAGGTATTGCAGACTTGAGGTCTTTTCTGCAAAAAAACTTTGGCTTTTATGACTGAAAAGATTAACACCATTTGTACTTTAATCTCCACGGTACCAGATAGTAACTTCTTTCACTTTAACAATGTCATATACCAGCAAGTAAAAGGCGTGGCTATGGCTTTGAAGATGGCACACGCGTTTGCAAATCTTGCGCTTGTGGCATGGGAAACATGGCAGAGTTCAGAAAATTTCCACAGCTATATGTCTGCAATTTCAGACAGTATTCCTTTCCTTTTGTTTAAGCTTTCTGCCTATCACTAAAAAGTACACTTCTTAGACACAGAGATTACACTCAACAAAACCACTCTTAGTTGGGAGTAGAACATTTATAGAAAAGACATGTTTTGAAATAACTATTAAGACTTTAACAGCATGCACCCTTTTTTATGAAGAAGAATATTATTAGAGGACAGTTTACTCACCTGGCACAGATTGTTAGCAAGGATGACACTTTCACACATTAATGCCACTTTCTCAGTGACCTGTTCACAGTTAGAAACTATCCTAGAAGTTTGATGCACTGAGTATTAACAGAAGTTACTGACTCACATCTTACAAACTTTCAGTTTATTCTTCTATATGGCTTCACACCTTGATCCAGTCATAGTGCAGAACCAAACCAACCCCCTTCCATGTCCAATCATCTATTCAGCTAGAACCAGACCCATATTTCTCTCCATTGGGTTGAAATTCTGGACCAAACTACAAGTTTTCCTCTTCTTATTTGCCAGGACATAGCACCAATGAGAAATGTCATCTCGAAAAATTAGAATAGTATAGTGAGCAACCAAGAGCTTATTAAACTACTTGGAAATAAACCTTTCTTACAGAAAAAGCACAAAAAACCTCTGAGCTTCTTTCAAGCACTTAGACACTCCCTTTTTGCTGCAAATAAATGTAAATAATGGGAATACCCCAGGCATGTTTAGATGTGGAAACTGGATTGCCTGCAAGTATATTTGTACTGGATCATTCTTTTATTTTAAGCACTGCTACAAAAAAGTTACAATTCACAAATACTTTGGCTGTAATAGTTTTAATGTAGCATGCAGGTATCTGTATGACATGTTCTTGCTTTTATACTGGAAAGACATCACATAAGTTGTCAAGCCACATTAAAGAGCACTGTGCAGCTATTCACAAACAAGACGTTATGAATGTATTAGTCAAGCAAAGACAATATTGCAAGTTTCAATTCCTTGTCTTACAACAGGTTGGGGACTTTTTTGGAGATGTAGACACTCTTTTGGAGGTCCAGGAATTAAAGTGGCAGCTCTAGTTTAATTTGGAGTGTTTTCCTGGATTAAATGAAAATTTAAATATTAAAAGCACTCTCTCATAATTAATCCAAAAAGAAATAAACTTGAGTAGTCTTACCTCACACCTGTCTTCACTTTTATACTAGCTCCAAACTCAACATTAATGGTACCATCAGTGCCATAACTATGGTGGAGTGAATGGGACAGATGTCCCAGGCACACAAACAAAGTATCCTCATGTGGATGGTGTAAGAGTGTAGAATCAGAATTCATTTCTGAAAGTGAGAGGAGAACACAGCTTCAATAATTCAAGTACAAACTGTATTTACCGTTAAGGTAAAACTGATGAAGCACTCTGTGTGGCACATCCTCTGCAGCAAGCTGCTTGCTATAACCTCAGTGTAAGAGAGATTTCGTTTTGGGGTCTATAACTTTGAGAAGTTTTTTTTTTCTTTTTCATTTTTTGTTCAAGAATCATTGTTTAGATCATGGTAGAGAATGGAGTAGAAACTCACAGATTTGAAATGGTAAAGTGAATGTTATGGCCATTGGCCATCCATGCTAGGAAGAAAAGCAAAACATTTAACTGGCAGTTTACATGTGGCTAGTATTTTTTTAATGCTGCAAGCAAATAATGGCAGTCAACAAGTTTTTGAGAACTGGGCTAGCAACTGCATATCTGTGTGAAACAGAGATAAATACATTACAGTGGGTTTTATTTTAGTTATTTATCTATTATATATATATTATTTTATCTTTGGTTTATTGTTGTCAGACACCTGAAATTAACACAGACAGCAAATCAGCTGTAGTTGCTGAGTATAGGAGTTGTCTGTGGATGAAAATTACAGCATTTGCTCATTTTTCTAGCTTTGCACAAGTTTGTGTTAGTAAGCTGGAATATTGTGGGTCAGTGTAAAACAAAATTGCGTATCTACAACCAATATTAGGTGGTATTCCACATTCCAGGGCTGTTACTTTGCTGGAGGCATTATGTTTATTACAGTCATAACTCTGACATGAATACAGTCATGAAAGTGTCTGTAACTGTTAGGTGGGCATGCTGCCTATGGCTAAATGCAATTGAACCTTTGCAGGACTAGTGTGTATGTGTATGAAATAAGTTGAAATAAATTCCTGTTGATATGATTATTACTAGTATTATTATTATTATTATTATTATTATTATTATTATTATATGCTATAGCAACTAAACATCTAATTTATATACAGTTAACTGTGGCTATAATAGGTTCATAGATTAGTACTAAGCTAACTGCCCTAGCAAACCATTTTAAGCCTAGCCAATTATCCCTTGTGAGACTCAAACCCTGCACCTTGCGTTTATCAGGCAAACACCTAGGCTTAACCATCAGGCCACCCTCCCAACACTGAATATACACCTTCAATCTGTAAAGCTCTTTCAAGTGGTGAGAATCAAACCTTACACCTTGTGATTGAAAGGCATACACACTAACCACTGTACCATTTGACCTTTCAGGTGCATAAATGCATAGGTTTGGAGCTGTCAATGAAAATAACAGACCCTACTGTTATGATTAAGTTAAACAATCCTTACTCTAGCTTTAAAGGACTAGTGTGCATATGTGTACAGAAAGTTGGAATCCCTTGCTCTGCCTCTTGTTTATAACCATTAGACATCTGAGATGTAAGCAGTAGGTCAAGTGGCTATAATGAATGGGTATGCAGACCATCTGTGGATAAACATGAGTTATCCCTACTGTTGTTTGATTACTGTTAATAAGTTACTGATCTGCCATGTTAGGAGAACTGCACTACAATGTACTGTATTCACCAAAATCAGTGTAAAATGTTCTCTGCTTGCCTATGTATGCACCTATGTGGTGGGGCTGTTGTAGTGTATTTAATAGAAACTAGTCATCCATGATTTCTTTCTTTTTCCATTGCAGTCAGCCATCAATACTGTATAATCATCTATCTTTGATAGTCTGGAAAGGATGTGTATGAAAGAAACTGATCATTGTCATGGGTCTATATTATAACATCAAAATCTACAAAGATCATTAGATAGTTATAATATAGAACCCTAAACATCAAAATCCGCAAACATTGAACAGTCAGAATAGCGATTTTTTTCCCCAGGGAAAGAAATTGCTATTCCGAGAAACATACACACAGCACAAACACACACAAAAAACAGGAATCCACACACATACACTTAAACTCCTACACCTAAACCTAAACTAAACTTTACATATACTACTAGCTATCCACTTACCTTATCCCGACCCTAACCCTAAGGTCCATCACTATCACATACTCACCTCACCCACGCCCTAACCCTAACTCACCTAACCCGCCCCCTAACCCTGACCTACAAACAATCGCACACTTACCTGAACCCGACCCGTAACGCTCCAACATATTGAACGCTGAAAACAGTGAAGCCACAGCAACGGCCCATTGAATTCTTTCCCTGGGAAAGAATTTGGTGTCCTGCACCTTTGCTGTTTTCAGCATTCGACAAAACTGGTTCAATATTATAACATTCGAACTTTATAAAATTTGATGTTATAATATAGACCCCATTGTCACAGCGGTGCAGTGAATAGTGTTGCCTTCTCACAGCTCATGGCTCTCTGGCTGTATTTGTGGCTATAACTCCTTCTGTATGAAGTTTACATGTGTTGCACTGCCTGGATATGGGTTTTATATGAGTTCTCTGGTTTCTTCCAATACATCATGGATTGACATTTCTCCATTTTACCTGTATTAAGCATACAGTGTGTGTGTGTGTGTGTGTGTGTGTGTGTGTGTGTGTGTGTGTGTGTGTGTGTGTGTGTGTGTGTGTGTGTGTGTGTGTGTGTGTGTGTGCATGTGTGTGTGTGTGTGTGTGTGTGTGTGTGTGTGTGTGTGTGAGTGCGTGTGTGTGAGTGTGTGTGTGTGTGTGTGTGTGTGTGAGAGTGTGAGAGTGTGAGTGAGAGTGTGTGTGTGAGAGTATGTGTGTGAGAGTGTGTGTGTGAGAGTGTGTGCGTGAGAGAGTGAGTGTGTGAAAGAGTGTGTGTGTGTGTGTGTGTGTGTGTGTGTGTGTGTGTGTGTGTGTGTGTGTGTGTGTGTGTGTGTGTGTGTGTGAGAGTGTGTGTGTGTGAGAGTGTGTGTGTGTGAGAGTGTGTGTGTGTGTGTGTGTGTGTGTGTGTGTGTGTGTGTGTGTGTGTGTGTGTGTGTGTGTGTGAGAGTGTGTGTGTGTGTGTGTGTGTGTGTGTGTGTGTGTGTGTGTGTGTGTGTGTGTGTGTGTGTGTGTGTGTGTGTGTGTGTGTGTGTGTGTGTGTGTGTGTCTGTGTGTGTGTGTGCATGTGAGAGAGTGTGTGTGTGTGTGTGTATGAGTGTGTGTGTGTGTGTATGTGTGAGAGTGTGTGTGTGAGAGAGTGTGTTTATCTTGTCATAGATCAGACTTCTCATAGACAGTGGCAGTATGTATGTGCATGTAAGAAGAATCAGTGCATCATGTGACAGATCTGGATTATCAGCCATAGTGTCAATATGCCTTTCATACCTCCTACATGCACCTCATTATGAGGATCATTCCTCATTTTGAGTCTTAAAAAGATCATATGGCTCCTGTTCCACATTGAAAACATCTGTCACAGTGAGGATTGAGAAATTTTAACTAATATGCATAGTAAATTATACTGACTCATATTAGTTCATTAAAATAGCTTTATATAAGTATAAGTTAACACATACTAACCATCATGTGAGCTATCTAGTTGACATCATCATTAAGCTGTTGTAAGTGTTCCACGTGTGACCCATTTGTTCCATGTTATGAGTGGTAGTGCTCCATATTTCGAAGATGGATGTTTGAGAGCTAAGAAGCTTGTATGTTAAAAAATAATATCCACAGTTTTTAATATGTGGAAACATAATATTGGCAGACATATACATAAATCCTTTTAGCAGCAGAAAAAAAAATCAGTTAAGTCATTTTCTTTCCAAAATAAAGCAGAAAATATGTCGCAGTATAGCTATACCCATTGATCTTCTAAAAGGCTGCAAGCACCCACACCCCACACTGTATGAATGGAGTTTGACACAGGTAGCAGTTATTATTTATTAATTTATTCTCAAAATCTAACCTTAAAGATGTGCACAGAATGTCACTATAGTTTGCCTAGTGGCAGTATATTATCTGGGAACAAAGGTTTGTAATATGTGACTCTAATTCTTTTTCTTTTTTTACTTTCTTCACAATCATTTTTCAGAAGTGTGTACAGACAGCTGTATTTTGGGGATTGGTAGAGAGATGTAATCTATGTGTATGTGTGTAGAGATATATAGACAGAGATATACTTATGTGTAAAACAGCAACAAGCTGAAATATTTTATTATATTGTGTTCTTCCACTTTCATTCTAATCTGCCGTGGAGGTACACAGAAGGTAGCTATCTTTAGGGTGTAGTGGTGAGGAATCATGCTGTGTAGATCTGTGACAGCAGCAAGTTTAAATATATGACTGGAACTTTGCTCTTTCACTTTCTTACCACTTCTAACACCAGTGGGATACAAAGAAATGACAAGCCTTTTTTGGAGGGGGAAGCCACTATACTCAGGTATGATTTATGTGTCCTCAGGAGCATTTGTCTTCCTAGTTTATTTTTAACCAGTAGTTTGCCAGCTTTGAACATTAAACCTTGGACACAAGTTATTTCCTATTTGAAGGAAAACAAAAAGGCTGAATTTATTTCCTTATCCGTGATTTTTGTTCAGGCCACCATTTGGATCAAAAAGTTGGAAAAACCTTTAAATACACATAAGAGATATATAAACCCATGACTCCTTGGGGTGTAACAGCCCAAGTCACCAGACTCCTAGTCAAGTCAATGTATTCCTCCACAGTTATTATGCCTGATTAGTGTACCTTAAGGGGATTCAGGAAAAAGCAAAGTTAGACAAAGTTACAAAACAATGAATATATAATCTGAATGGTAAAGGGAAGCAACAATATGGGTCACTAGTTGTGTAATGGTGGACTTCAGAAGAAGTCCCGTAGAGTCTTTCATTTTGACTCCCATTTCATCTAAGTCCAACTAAGTCAACAATATCAGTATTTTTCTTTTTTTTAGTTTACCTTATTATCATTTTAGATGAGTATACTATTATTATTTTTCCTTTTAAATCAATCCACTTCTCTGTCTGGTCACCATATGCTTTTCATTTGAATCTCATTGTAATCATACAGCCCATCAATGTTTTTATCTCTGGTCTACCTAAATGTTCTGCATCTAGCATTATCTTCATTTTTCCCAGTGTCTTCTGTAAATAAATTCTCTATTTAAAATGTCTTATTGTCTGAAAAAGAAAATTCTCATAATTATCATCCTATAATTGCTAAAAAACATGTTTCCCAGATAAATAGTCTGTCATTGTTAGAATGTCCTCTCTAAAGTGCATTGTCATCCCTTTTGGTAAAAACTCTGCATCCATGAACTAACACATAGGCAGTAGTCTACTTAACACTGAAAGTGTGATAAGAGACCTCGGGACACAGGTAGACAATAGTCTCTCCTTTGATAATCACATCGCCACATTAGTCAGGAAATCCTTCTATGTGGCACAACTCATCGCAAAAGTTTTCTCATCCAGGAAAAAAGAGGTAATTGTTCCCCTCTACTCATCACTCATTAGACCCATTATAGAGTACAACACCCCTTTTGGTATGTACCTCACAAAACATCTACAGCAACTGGAAAGGCCACAAAAATACCTCACAAAGTGGATTACCGGCCTGAAACAGATGCCGTATGCAGATCGTCTCAAAAAACTCCAGCTTTACTCAGTCGCATCTCACCTACTCAGACGCTATCTCTACCTAACATGCAAAGCTATGTCAAACCCAGAGCTGTTCTACATGCTCCACTTAAAGAAATCCCATTCCCTCCGAGATACATGCTCTAGGGACCTAAACCTTGTCACTACAATAAACAGAACATGCTGGAGGGATAGATTCCTGTCCCAGAGACTTCCGGTACTCTGGAACAAACTTCCTATCTATATCAAACAAAGCTCCTCATTTGTACTCTTCAAAAAAAATCTTGATGATTGGATGGGAAATAGGAAATTCACCCCAGGGATCACCTCTGTGGCTCTGCTCGACAGGGGCACAGGAAAATAATTTTCTTGGGTGGTGAAAGCCAGGGTACCTTTTTGGCATTACATATATAGGCCCTAGAGCCAATAGCCTAGTACCTACCTATGAACCTATTATAAATACATCCTTCTGTATAAACAATATATACATCTGTTTTAGGTGACATCTCTTTTAATGCTCTTTCATCTTGATGTCGCCTTTTCCTTTTTGCCTTTCTATATGTATGTTAAAATTCCTTCCCCATCATATATTATCTGATATCATTAAAAACTGGATCTAGTTTTTAAATGTCATACCTTTCTCTCTCTCATTGATGATGCATAAGTATTACACACTCTGACATGTTTAGTTTACAACCGTAAATCACACATTATTGCCTTTTCTCCTCTATGACTAATAGATTATGAATTTTAATGTTAGGTGCCGACCTCAATAAAAGTACAAAACAGTCGGTCTTGTCAAATGACTAGGCTGACAAGCCATTCCATCATGCTATTGTTCATTCTCTGTCCCACATATTGATAAATCTAACATCCTGTAGACACTCAACACATACTTGAAACCTGCAAGACACAGAAAACTTAAATTCCATTTGACTTTACTTATGAAAGTAATATGCATTGAGAGAGATGATATTCTTCATCCTTGTGTCTTCCTTTGGTCTTTCAAATTCTGTGAACTTTTCAATCGATTGCCAACTTTTTCATCAAGTGCTGAACAATTAAATGAAAAGGAGTGAAACAAGTTTTGCTATCAGTGGAGTTGTCTTTTTACTCCAGTATTGTACGGCCTTGGAGTAGGTAAATTTAATTTCAGGTGGTATGAGAGTGCACCCCCCACATTGGGGATACAAACAGGCTTTCCCCCTACAAAAAGTTTACCATAAAGGTGCAGTAAAACGTGGTTCACTCCTTTTCTGCCAGTAGTTCACCACTTGATAGACATGCTGTCAATCCATCAGTCTGTATCTCTATTTTCTTTTTTCTTCTCCATTTTATTTTATCAACTTGTTCTTTTTGCTTTTTCATTTTCAGTCTTTCCTTTGCAAGCTCACCATCTTACCATAAAAAATGTCTCATGCTCCCCCTCTCCTAACTAAAATGACTCATATCTACTATGCACTTTAAACTACAGCTCAGTTTTTGACTTATTTCACATTCAAGCCATTTGTATTTTTCCGCTTAGTCAGTCCTTGACTACCAATTTCTGTGATTTTAGAATCTTCAGATTCCTTTTTATGTTCAACATTTTTACCCGGTACTTCAGTTGCAAATTCTTCATTAATATTCCCCTTTGTTTCCTTCTCAGTATTTTGTTGGGAACAATAACCTAAAAGTGTTTTAAAGAACCTCAGGCATAACATCTTCTCAAACACTGTCTCTTCATTTCTCTACGTTCAACATTTCAATTGTATCTTTGCTTGGGATATGGAGCTGCAATGTGTCCCAGCTCTTCATGATTACAATACATTTTTTGGCTGGCCATTATGGAAAAGAACTCCTGTACATATGTTTACCTTAATCATATTAGTAACTATTCCATGTGTTAGTTGTTGAACTAAAACTTTCTCTAAAGTCAATAATGTCTGCATAATACAGCTGCAGTTTGTTTTTCACATCCAGTTTATCCAGTTCATTTAATATATCAGTTATCAGTTACAGTATGCACACTATTTTCCTATTGTCAATGACAAAATCTTCTATTACTCGGTAGTAACAAAAGTCATTCTCATTAAACTTCAGCTACACATTTACCAGCAGTGAATGCCATTTTAAAAGAAATACTTCCTCCACCCCAATCTGTATTACTGATCTCAAGCCTTACGGTATCACTCTCAAGAATTCTAGCACAGCCTTACTCCAAGTCACGTGATCCGGAAGCTCATACTGGTTACAAGCAAATACAGATATTTGTATCTCAGTAACAGAAGTGTTTTCACTTGAACGTTGCTTAAGTTCTGCTCTGTCCTGTTCCACCCCCCCCCCATTGATACTTCTTCATTATCATAGACAAATTTCACCACTCCCATTGTTCTGTCCTCACTTCATGGAATTGTTGGCATTCAGCTTTTAATGATACATTCACTGCTGACCATTCATGCTTTCTCTAGCATGCCTTTCCATAATGGTACAGCACAAATCACCTGTTAATGTCTGAGATAGCTCTGTCTCTTCTATCATGTCCATCAGCTGTTTATATGGCAAACCAGACCCTGCTCAGGTGATCATAGCCAAACCATTACCTTGTTTTCTATATTGTTAATCATATACTTACCTCAGGCATTAGATTCAGAGTTAACATCATTCTTTCTGAGCACTCAGAGTGATGGAGTTGCAGTAGTTCAAGGACAGAGTAACCACTACTTCCTAATTATCATATTTTGACTGGGTACACAGTTGATGTTCCATTGTGATCAAGTGAAATAAATAATGACCATGTCTAAAGGCCAAAATAATGGTTTCAGATCATTTCACAAATACAAGTGCAGACATGCACACATACATATGACCATGTATACATATACCCACATAAACACACACATATACACATGCAGAGATAACCCTATTATTATTTAACTGTAACCTGATTCCTCAATATAAGTATCCTCAATCTCAAATTACAAGGTATTAAGAACATAACAACACTTGTGTTGTTTCAAGGGACTGCTGATATCCTCATTGTTTTAAAACTACCCTAGTAGATTCCACAATGTTTCATTTTCTGGTGGCAATGCTGGACTAGCAGCATGCAGTGTGCATATCACACATTATAAGTACTGTATGACATGCAGTGTGTATATCACACATTATAAGTACTGTATGACATGCAGTGTGTATATCACACATAATAAGTACCACATGATATGCAGTGTGTATATCACACATTATAAGTACTGTATGACATGCAGTGTGTATATCACACATTATAAGTACTGTATGCCATGGAGTGTGTATATCACACATTATAAGTACTGTATGACATGCAGTGTGTATACCACACATAATAAGTACTGTATGATATGCAGTGTGTATATCACACATTATAAGTACTGTATGACATGCAGTGTGTATATCACACATTATAAGTACAGTATGATAGGCAGTGTGCATATCACACATTATAAGTACAGTATGATAGGCGGTGTGTATATCACACATTATAAGTACTGTATGACATGCAGTGTGTATATCACACATTATAAGTACATTATGATAGGCGGTGTGTATATTACACATTATAAGTACTGTATGACATGCAGTGTGTATATCACACATTATAAGTACAGTATGATAGGCGGTGTGTATATCACACATTATAAGTACTGTATGACATGCAGTGTGTATATCACACATTATAAGTACAGTATGATAGGCGGTGTGTATATCACACATTATAAGTACTGTATGACATGCAGTGTGTATATCACACATTATAAGTACAGTATGATAGGCGGTGTGCATATCACACATTATAAGTACTGTATGACATGCAGTGTGTATATCACACATTATAAGTACTGTATGACATGCAGTGTGTATATCACACATTATAAGTACAGTATGATAGGCAGTGTGTACATCACACATTATAAGTACTGTATGACATGCAGTGTGTATATCACACATTATAAGTACTGTATGACATGCAGTGTGTATATCACACATTATAAGTACAGAGGTGGTGTGTATATCACACATTATAAGTACTATATGACATGCAGTGTGTATATCACACATTATAAGTACTGTATGACATGCAGTGTGTATATCACACATTATAAGTACAGTATGATAGGCGGTGTGTATATCACACATTATAAGTACTGTATGACATGCAGTGTGTATATCACACATTATAAGTACTGTATGATATGCAATGTGCCTATCACACATTATAATTATTGTATGATATGCAACGTGTCTATCACACATTATAAGTACTGCATGATATGTAGTGTGCCTATCACACATTATGCATACTATATGATATGCAGTGTAGCTATCACATATTATAAGTACTGTATGATATGCATTTAGATTATTTTGTGGAATTTGATCACCAAGTTATGTGCATTCCATCTATGATTTGGACCCATACCAGATCTCACTGGGATCAAAGTGCTATTTCCTGATGAAATCTCTAGTTAATGGCACTGGCAATCAGTTTTAATAGCATCATGTTATATCTCATTGGCATTGTAGTTCATCATGCAAGTGAGGTAAGACATGTCAGTGTCTCTGATTCAACAGGTTACAAACTTGCTTCTGATGCTCAATGATTAGAAGGTTGTTAGTCATGTTCCACATGAGGAACACCTGTATGCAGTGTAAGGGGGTGCTGCACCTTTTGGGCTCCTGTCCTTCATTTGAGATGTGAAACTGAGATCATATCAGCATATGTTTGCAGGAGCTTAATGACAGGTATGTATTAATGGTTGTATGTATATTTCTTTACTTTTTATTATTACTTTTAAATAATCCTTCATGAATTGAGCCAGTAAATTATTTTTCCTGCCATTCAAATTAGCATAAAACGTATAATGTCATGATATTAGTGCAAAGTTTGCTTTCACCACCTTAATAGCTTTGCTAATTGTACTAAGATAAGATCCCTTTGTAACATTTGTTATTTTTCTTGCTATACTTTTTCTACTTCTTCATGATCTTCATATACGTTATTAAAACAATCCATTTGACTACATTATTAATTTTATAATACCTTTTTATGTCTCTCAGCTCTCTCCTATTCATCTAAAATGGAGTCAGTTACTCTCTTCTTGCATTTTACCTTATCAAAAAGGATTAATATTTTCCTTCTTTTTCAAATAGTGCCTATCCCATCACCATAATCTAAATTCTCTCAATTTTCTGTAAATTTCTTTTTCCGTTTTAAGTGTACTGATGTATTATTATGCAGGAAACCAAATCCATATTTTTATTTTTATATATAGCTTTTCATTTTTAATACTCTGTCTTTCAATAATCAAATATTTCTTTTTACATAATATGCTTCCAGTGGCACTCATCACTGCCTCTGTGACGTATACACATCTTTATCATCTTGTACTCCTCCCATTACATTCACATTACTTTGAACTTTTCTGTTTTACATAAATTCCCTGCCAAAATCTGTACTCATTTTCCAATGTTGTTCTTCTTTGTTTCTTCACCCATATAGTCCCTATTGTCATATGACTGAAAAAAGAAACAAATGCATTCTGTTTTGGACCTAATTTCTCCCTTGTCTTACTGAAAAGGGGTCCCGGCTAGCATTATAAATAAGTGCATGCATACATGCATACATAAATACATACATACATACCTTGTTTACCACCATGCATGTCATTTCCAAGTCTTGAACCCAGAATCCTATGCACTATAGTCAGAGCAACATACCACTATGCCAAATCATCATCAACACACATGTATACATGCATATATACATAAAATCACTGTAATAATCCATTTAAATTATTTCTATAAATGAGCATAACTATCGATAGATAGATGGATAGATAGATAGATAGATAGATAGATAGATAGATAGATAGATAGATAGATAGGTAGATAGATAGATAGATAGACAGATAGCTATAGATATAGATATAGATATTGATGTGTCTATTCTGTTTTGTTGAAAAAAATTCCATATTTGTCAGTTTCAGATCAATTTACTTAGTTTACTATATATTTTTAATAGATTTTTCTTTTTCTTCAGGAATAAATTTCATATCTTGTCAACCTGCAATGTCTGCATTCTTTACCCATTTAGTCAACACTGCCATATTACTGAAAAAAGAAACAACATACATATATGCATACAATCATTGTAATGATCCATTTCAATTATTTCTATAAATTAGCATAACTATCTAGATAGACACACACACACACACACACACACACATATATATATATATATATATATATATATATATATATATATATATATATATATATATATATACTACTGAAAACTTCCGAACTGTTAAAACAAAACAGAATTCCAATGAATAGACGCTGAGCCAGAACTGTTATTTGCTGAGCGTCCAAATGGACTTCATCAGATTCCATTTAAAACTAAAACATACATCTTATATACAGATTTAAAAAACATTAACCAATCAATTCACAAGATACTTTGTAATTCATCAAATCAAGCCTCTAATCTAATTAATAATTCATTATGTTGCCCTCATATTTAAAACACTACAAAAAACATTTCTTAAAAGTCCTTTAAAAACTGTCATTAAAAACTGTTCCTTCAAATTTAACAATATAAATAAGAAATAAATAATAAATTAATTCATTAATTATTAAATTCCAAGTATTAAAAACAGCTCCATTCATGTTAAACTAAAAGATTATTTACACTTTTAATTTTCCATTCATATTTACTCTAGTGCCATCTGCTGTCAATTCCTAAAAATACACTTTCTATTTTATTTTACTGTGTTTATATCATAGCAGATTTCATCTTGAGTAAAGGCAAAATTGATATGTACTCATTTAATCCAGGTGTTTTAAGAAATGTTTTTTGTAGTGTTTTAAATATGAGGGCAACATAATGAATTATTAATTAGATTAGAGGCTTAATTTGATGAATTACAAAGTATCTTGTGAATTGATTGGTTAATGTTTTTTAAATCTGTATATAAGATGTATGTTTTAGTTTTAAATGGAATCTGATGAAGTCCATTTGACAAAACATATATCAGGAAGGCTCATGTTTTAATTGTTGCATATAGATCTGTGTTTCTGTGTTCGTGAATTTATTCACACATTAAAACTGAGTTATTTGCAGTCGAGTCTCCTGCATCCGTTTTTGGTGGCTTGGTGAATTTAGTTCGCTACTTTTTTCTGAGTTTGGTGTACCTTAGCGACATGGAAGCGGAGACCGAGGCAAAAACACCAGGAAGTAGTGACAGCGGGCAGTCGAGGAAACTGGTAGGACAACTAACCGAGCTAATCGATCTGCTCACGCCTTTATGTAAGACTCTCGTGAATAAGGAAGCCGAAAATGCGTTGTACCTGGTGGATGAGCAAGGTAATGAAGCGTCGTTGGGCCAGAGAAGTAAGCGGAAGAGGGTTAGAAGGAGCGCTGAAAGAGCGAACGATGAGAGTGATGAACCGAATGGTAGCAGATTTGATCTGGGAGAAACCCCTTTTATTTTTCGCGTAGACCCAGACGAAATGGGCTCAAAGGACATGCTCAATAGAAGCCAAAAACAGGCATGTCGTGCTTCCACAGGTACTGTTACAACAAACAAACCGTTTGACTTAAATGACTGGTTAAAAAAGCAGTATACTTTTAAAGTTAATGAAAATCCTCCTATGGGAGGCGTGAACACAGACTCGTACAGTAAAAAGGTTGATAATATGTACGATTTAATGTACAAATATAAGACTATAACAATAGAAAATGCATATCTAACTGAATGCTTGAGAAGGGATATTGTACCTAAAGGTCTGAGGACCTGGAAATATCCGAACAATGTCCAAATAGGATCATGTTTTCACAAGGAATTGTTGTTAGTATTTAATAAATGTGGTTTGGAAATTGTCAAACTTATCATTAAAGAAAATGAAAGAAATTTGTTAAGCCTCCAACTACAGATAGATGCCCTCGATGTTTTGATTCAAGATGATTTAATTTTTAAAATTAATACAGAAAGAAAGAAATACTACGACATTCAGGAAGAGGTTGAGGAAAAATGTAATGTCCTAATTAATAGAAAGATGGACAAATTAAAGAGGGACATACATGAATATGAAATGCAGACTTGTTACCCTAAACCCTCCTTCTATAGGAATAAATATCAAAATAATTATAATGACCCCAAAAAAAGAACAGGAAAATTTAAGGAAAGTTATGAAGATCGTCTGTGGGCTGACAATGAATATGAAGTAGAATTTCCACCCCTGGGTGAATATAGGGGGGAAAACAGGTCAGAAAATAGACGAAATGAAAATTTTCAACATTGGGGGGGGAGAAGGGGGAGGGGGAGATACTAGTGTATGGTACCCTCAGTCCCACCAATAATGACATACAGGAGATAGTTAGTACATACATTGAGACTAATGAGAGAATGGACGTAGGTAATAAGTGTGGAAATGTTAACTCAAAAAGAGATGGGATGGGTAAAAGTATTGAGATAGATGGTAGTAGGTATACTTCGGATGGTTTTACAATTTACAATTTAAGTACATTGGAGTTAGAATTCAACCATTTCAGGTTACTTGAAAAAGGATTTAAATTTATACCATCCACCAAAGGAAATTCCACCCAAACATTAATCGATATGAAACTTTTTGTCAGAAAAATGAATTTAGAATTACTATTTTACAAAGAAGGTATAAATTCAAATATAATTGATAGAAGGAAACAGGGGAAACAATTAGTAAAAAAGTCTGTATTTAATCCACCTATACATACACAATTAAAGAATTTTGAAAATATTATGGAAAAAGAGATCAGAAAAAAGGAGAAAAATATGAAGTATCAAGGGATCCATGAAAATTTAAACCCAAATGAATATCATATACTAGAAGAACTCAAAATTAATAAAGATATTAGGGTAATGAAGCCCGATAAAGGTGGGGGGATAGTGGTGATGGATGTTATGGTATATGAAGGAAAGATGAATACAATATTAAGAGATGAAGTTAAGTATGGAATAGTTTCTAGGAACGAAATTAATACAGCTTATAAGAAAATTGATAATATTTTGGAAAGTATGGTGTACGAAAATCTTATAAACATCAAAACATTAGAATTTTTGAAAGTGGACAAACCTAAGGTGCCGGTGATATTCGGTATTCCGAAAATTCACAAAAATAGTATGGTCCCACCGTTGAGACCCATTGTCTCAGCGGGTGGGTCCAAAACTCACACCTTGGCTAAGTATGTGGATTTTCAAACAAACATGTATGGCAAGAGAAGGAAGTAATATTGAAAGATTCATGGGACCTGTTAAGATGTTTGAAAGAGGACAAATACCATGAAAATTTAATCCTAGTAACTATTGACATAGTTGATTTATTTGGGTCTATCCCATATAGTGCAGGAATGACAATGTTTGAGGAAGAAATCTTCAAAAACAAAAAATTGACCCAAGAAGAAAAGGTGGTGTGCACAGGCTTAATGGATTTAGTGTTGAAAAATAATTTCATTACTTTTAAAGGGGAATTTTTTCAACAGCTGCAAGGAGTAGCAATGGGGGCAGCCTGTGCACCCACCTTTGCGAATATAGTTCTTGCGAATTGGGAGGAACAATACCTAATAAAATCCCCCTATGCTGTTAATTGGACTCTATATAAAAGATTCCTTGATGATATTTTAATTTTTTGGATAGGTGGTATGGAAAAATTAAAAGATTTTATTATATATTTAGGACAGACTACAGAGTTTTTACAGTTTACCTATAATTATTCTTTTAAAGTTATTTCATATTTAGATGTGGAAATTAATTTGGAAAATAAAAGATTTGAAACAAGTATTCATAGAAAACCCACATATGTAAATTCCTTTTTACATTTTAATAGTGACCATCCTGTATATACTAAGAAAAATATAGTGAAAGGACAATTTGTAAGAGGGTCCAGAATGACGAGTGAGGACGATAAATTCAGAAAGGAATGTGACCTATTAGAAAAAATGTTTTTAGAAAGGCAATACCCACTAAAATTTGTGAAAGAAATAAGAGAAGAAGTGGAAAAAGGAAGAAAATAATTTTTTTTTCCAATTTTGGGTATAAGAGAAGAAAAAAATAGAGAAATGGAACAGGAAGTGAATTTTCAACAGGCACTTGTCTTGGAATATAACTTATTAAACAGGCACATAAAAAATGTATTTCAGAAGGAATGGGATAGGTTCAGGGCTATAAGTGACTTGGAAGGATTACCAGAATATTCCCCTAAGGTAGTATTTAGGAATACTATAAGTATTAAAGGAATTTTAGAAAAAAATAGGGACAGTATGGAAAGATCAAATGGAGCAAGAAATAAAAAGGGAACTTTTAGGTGTGGAACATGCAATCAGTGTGAGTATTTAGTTAATAAAGAAAGAATATTTATAAAAAGTAGAGATAAATGGGTGAACAGTAAAGGCTATTACAACTGCCAATCTAAAGGTTTAGTTTATTTGGCAGTTTGTACAAAATGTTCATCCTTTTACGTTGGAAAGACCGAAAGAACCCTGAAACGACGTATATATGAACACCTTTATGAAATAAAAAAAGAAAAGGAAACTAATGCACTATTTAGGCACTTTAAAATATGCCCTGAAGCAAAATTCCAATTTTTTGTCCTTGAACAGATAAAATGGGAAATTAGAGGGGGTCTCTGGGAAGAGATTATAGCTTATAGGGAAATGTGGTGGCAGGTGAATTTGGAAGCAAACAAAACACCTGGATTAAATGAGTACATATCAATTTTGCCTTTACTCAAGATGAAATCTGCTATGATATAAACACAGTAAAATAAAATAGAAAGTGTATTTTTAGGAATTGACAGCAGATGGCACTAGAGTAAATATGAATGGAAAATTAAAAGTGTAAATAATCTTTTAGTTTAACATGAATGGAGCTGTTTTTAATACTTGGAATTTAATAATTAATGAATTAATTTATTATTTATTTCTTATTTATATTGTTAAATTTGAAGGAACAGTTTTTAATGACAGTTTTTAAAGGACTTTTAAGAAATGTTTTTTGTAGTGTTTTAAATATGAGGGCAACATAATGAATTATTAATTAGATTAGAGGCTTGATTTGATGAATTACAAAGTATCTTGTGAATTGATTGGTTAATGTTTTTTAAATCTGTATATAAGATGTATGTTTTAGTTTTAAATGGAATCTGATGAAGTCCATTTGGACGAAAACGCATATATCAGGAAGGCGTTCATGTTTTTGGAATTGTTGCATATAGATCTGTGTTTCTGTGTTCGTGTTGGGTGAATTTTTTCACACATTAAAACTGAGTTATTTGCAGTTGAGTCTCCTGCATCCGTTTTTGGTGGCTTGGTGAATTTAGTTCGCTACTTTTTTCTGAGTTAGATAGATAGATAGATAGATAGATAGATAGATAGATAGATAGATAGATAGATAGACAGATAGCTATAGATATAGATATAGATATTGATGTGTCTCATCCAATATGTTTCCTCTTTTCAATCCTACTGTAAATGCATACAGAAAATATATTATTAAAGATTCTGTTTTTGTTGAAAAACCAGCCATCTGTGCTTTTTTTGCATTTGTAACCATTAAAACTATATTTTGAATTTAGTTTTATTAAATTGCAAATTCCATATTTGTCAGTTTCAGATCAATTTACTTAGTTTACTATATTATTTTTAATAGATTTTTCTTTTTCTTCAGGAATAAATTTCATATCTTGTCAACCTGCAATGTCTGCATTCTTTACCCATTTAGTCAACACTGCCATATTACTGAAAAAAGAAACAAATGCATTATTTTGGACCTAATTTATCCCTTGTTGTACTGCAAAGGGGTCATGGTTAATAAATTAAATAAATAAGTACATACATATATGCATACAATCATTGTAATGATCCATTTCAATTATTTCTAGAAATTAGCATAACTATCTAGATAGACACACACACACACATATATATATATATATATATATATATATATATATATATATATATATATATAGCTATACGGATCTGGACACATGCTTGACTAGCATATGTCCGAATCACAAAACATCGAACACACATACACGAAAGTGCTTAACATTGACAAGCGCTTCCATGTATGAGTGCCTCTTTCGTAGATCGGACTACAGTGCGGGTAAGGGAAAATTCCTTTTTCCCCACTGTAGTGTGATCTCAGAGTGAGAATAATAAAGTGGGGGTGTGTGGGGGCTGCAGGGAGGCGAAGCCCCCTTTTGAAACATAGATTTTTTTTTGAACTACACTTACATGGGAGTGCTTTTCAATGTGAAGCTCTTTCGTGTATGTGTGTTTGATGTTTTGTGATTCGGACATATGCTACTCGAGCATGTGTCCTAGACCCAGCTATAAATATAGATATATCCAGTGGATATAAAAAGTTTACACACCCCTGTTAAAACCCCTTCTCCTGACTCATACCTTTCAACAAGGTTTTTGTGATATAAAAAAATGAGATGACAATAAATCATTTCAAAACTTTTTCCACCATTAATGTGACCTATAACCTGTACAATTCAATTAAAAAACAAACAAATCTGTTAGGGGAAAATATATATATATATAAAAAAAAAAACATATGATACGCTGGTTGCATAAGTGTGCATGCCCTTAAACTAATACTTTGTTGTGTGTGCACATCCTTAAACTAATATTTTGTTGAAGCACCTTTTGATTTAATTACAGCATTCAGTCTTCTTAGGTAGGAGTCTATCAGCATGGCACATCTTGACTTGGCAATATTTGCCCACTCTTCCTTGCAAAAGTGCTCCAAATCTGACTGATTCTGAGGGCATCTGTTGTGCACAGCCCCCTTCAGGTCACCCCCAAAGATTTTCTATTGGATTTAAGTCTGGGCTCTGGCTAAGCCATTCCAAAACTTTAATTTTCTTCTTGTGAAGCTATTCTTTTGTTAATTTGGATGTATGCTTGGGGTCATTGTCGTGTTGAAAGGTGAAATGCCTCTTCATCTTCAGCTTTCTAGCAGACACCTGAAGGTTTTAGGACAAAGTGACTGTTTTTATGGAACTGTCCATAATTCCCTCCACCTTGACTAAAGCCCCAGTTCCAGCTGAGGAAAAGCAACCCCAAAGCATGATATTTGCCACCACTATGCTTCACTGTGGGGATGGTGCTCTTGGTGATGCAAAGTGTTGTTTTTGTACCAAACATACCTTTTGGAATTGTGGCCTAAATGTTTAACCTTGGTCTCATCAGACCATAACACATTTTCCCACATGCTTTTGGGAGACTTGATGTATTGTTTTGTAAATTTTAGCCAAGCCTGGTTGTTTTTCTGTGTAAGAAAAGGCTTCCATCTTGCAACCCTACCCCATAATCCAGGCATATGGAGAATATGGGAAATTGTTGTCACATGTAGTACACAACCAATACTTACCAGAAATTCCTGCAACTCCTTCAGTGTTGCTGTAAGTCTTTTGGCAGCCTCCATGACCAGTTTTTGACTTGTCTTTTCATCAATTTTGGAGGGACGTCCAGTTCTTTGCAATGTCACTGTTGTCCCATATTTTCTCCACTTTTTGATGACTGTCTTCACTGTGTTCCACGTATATATCCAATGCTGTGGAAATTTTTTTGCACCCTTCTCCTGACGGATACCTTTCAACAATGTGATCCATTTGATGCTTTGTAAGCTCCCCGTGAGCCATGGCTTTTGCTGTAGCAGGCAACTGAGTAAATGTCAAGAAAATCCTACTAGGACAGCCAAACTTTATTTGGGGTTAATCAGAGTTTCTTTAATTGATGGCAGGTGTGTATCCAAGAAGACTGAATGCTGTAATTAAATCAAATGGTGCTTCAAAAAAGTGTTATCTCAAGGGTATGCACACACAACAAAGTATTAGTTTAAGGGTGCGCACACTGATGCAACCAGCACATTGTACGTTTTTTTATTTTTTATATTTTTTCCCCTAACAGATTTGTTTGTTATTCAATTGAATTGTACAGGTTATAGGTCACATTAAAAGTGGGAAAAGATTTGAAATGATTTATTGTCTTGTCATTTTTTTATATCACAAAAACCTAGCATTTTAACAGGGGTGTGTCAACTTTGTGTATATATATATATATATATATATATATATATATATATATATATATATATATATATATATATATATATATATATATTATCTTCCAATGTTTCCTCTTTTCAAACCTGTTGTAAATGCATACTGAAAAAGTATTGCTAAAGATTCTGTTTGTGTTTTTAAACCTACCTGTGCCCTTCTTGCATTTGTAACCACTAAACCTATATTTTGAATTTAGTTTTATTAAATTGCAGATATCGTATTTGTCAGTTTCAAAATATCAATGTACTTAGTTTACTATATCATTTTTAATAGCCTTTTCTTTCTCTTCAGGAATAAATATCATATCTAGTAAACCTGCCATGTTTGCATTTAGCTTTAGCATGTCTAACCTCCTTAAAGTTATGTATTAAACTATTCATAGTTAATAGTAGCCAATTTATCCTTTATCTTTTTTTCCACTGGTTACATGACTGTTTCTAACTATTATCACCTATTTCAGTTTCTGTATTTTCTTCACCATCGACCGTGACAGTCCCAACAGTATATTCTTTAGTTTCAAGTAGTCTATAGTTATTTTCATAGGCATTTTTTTTACGATAGAACCAAAATTTGTCATCAACTAAATATTTCATTTGCAAGTCTCTGACCCTTCCATAATCTTTACATCATCTTTGTCATTGTCATTTCTTTCTGTTTCAATAGTCTGCATAACTTTCTTTACCTTTTCTGTATTTTATTCATTTTACAATCCACCCAGAAGTGATCCATCTATCTATTTCATGTACATTTTATGACATCATTTTTGTGTTATGTCATTCAGCTACTAAATGGTCTAAGCTTCCTAGTATTAACGTGGCTTTTGTTGATTCCAATAACTAAGCATTAATTATGACATTTAGCAAAAAGCATTAGTTTTACTCAAAAATGTTTAAAATTACCTGTACTTCCAATACTATTCCGTTTACCTCTGTCATCAGTTTTTCTTCTAACTTTATGCTCAGTTTCACATCTCTTGAAGTACATTTCCATATCATCTCTTAGTAAATTGTCAGTTCAAAATACCAATGTTAACTTTTTATTTATTTGAAAAATATAACAATTTAGTAATTTATAACACAGTTCTTGCTGGGTTGTTCTAGCTCATAGAAGCTGGGTTTAATGAGGTGCAAGTAAAGTGTAGAAATGATACTTTGTAAATATTATAGGAGGATAGTTGATGATAGTGGGGGGAATTTGGAGTTATAATTACTGGTATTAATTGGATGCTTTAATCTAGATCTATTATATATGTATGCATTAGATACTCATTAGATACTCATAAAACTGTTGAATAAAAATAATTTAAATGTAGTTCTTCTATGAGAAGACTTTATGCTTTTTAAATTCAAGCACAGATAAATTCTCAAAAGTTACATCTGAATACATTCATTTACTAATTTGTATTATTGACCCAATTTGTTCAATCACAGCCAGTGGCTGTGCTATTTTGTCCTAATGATATGTATTAAAAGGTTGCTAACATTTTACCTTAACTTGCACAATTTGCCTGTTTCGCCCTGTTGTATTCAATGGCTTTTTCTCTCACACTACTGCTTGCTGTTGAACTGTAGCAGAGTAACTTGTAAGTTTTGCCATTATTTCCTGCCATCTCCAACTGCATCATGTTCTTGTTGCAGTCACACTAGTGAAGGTGCAGAAAACATAATTTGTTTACTCATCAGCAAAACCACCATATTACCCACCAGTCCTTAAAAACACTTCAGCTAGACAACCTTCTCCAAACTGTCTCAATCAATATTTTCAAAACTATATTTTCTAAGCCAGAAGACATGATTTAAGATAGAGCACTCAGCTGTGTAGGACAATACTGCCTTCCACACACTTAGACCAGTTACTGGGCAGGAGGGGGAACAAGAAGAAGGTGCCTCAATCTTTATCCAGAAGATACTCACATAAAGGCTGGTAAAGCAGCATGCTGCATTAGATCTTCTTCTCGTCCAAATAACTACCAGAAAGGACCCCTACCATAAATATTAGCAAGCTACAGAACTCCCTCTATAACCTAAGAAAGCCAGAATGCCTAACTACAGGAAACAGAATCACGCAGTATTAAACCTAATACCATTTTCATAAGTGGTCTAAGCTATATTGACTGGGAAACCTACTAATTCACAAGCACAGAAATTCTTGGATGTTATCAATACAACCACCTTGAAGAAATTAATCACAGCACCCACTAGAAGGAACAGCATCTTGGATCTTACCCTTACTCCTATGGGGGTATCTTGCACCATCCCTTTAGTTTAGTTTTATATACGATGTGGGCATAGGTTTGAAGGTGAAAGTGGATGTGATGATATGTGGCTGTTGAGCAGGGTTGTGATTTGATGTTGAAGAATCCTTGGTTACAGATGCTGTACCAGCTATAAAATAAGAGTTGAACTGTTTTGCAGTTTCAAGTGGTGATTTGAGTTACCTCCACAAAGAAAACAGTCACCACTGGAGTTCCTCAGGCTTTTGTCCTGGGACTTCCCTTGTTTGGCATCTACTTCTGTAAATAAAAGCCAAAACAGGCTGTGGCTGATTAAGTTTGCAGATGGCTGCAAGCTAGGAACAATCATTGAATGCTCAAATGACTTGACTGTCCTACATGAAGGTTTGTCCCAAATAAATAACAGGTGCTAAAATCATGGATTAAATCTAAATGTCAAAAAATGCATTATTGTTTCCTTTAGGAAGTCATTTACCTTGGGGGCTACTATATTGACATCATGTCCATCAGAGTTGACTCAGCTGTTCAGGATTTGGGAACTTATATAGACGTGGTGGGAAGTTGGCATAATGGTTAAGGTGTTTACCTTGCAAACACAAGGTGCAGGGTTTGATTCTCACATGGGGTAGTAGGCTAGGCTTAAAATGACCCACGAGGGCAGTTAGCCTAGTAATTATATATATATATATATATATATGAACTAACTGTTCACCAACATGTGTCTATTGTCATAAGCAAGTCCTTCTATATTGCACAGCCTATAAACAAAAGGATTGTGTTTAGAGCAAGGAATGTCATTACTTCCCTTTACTCCATTGTCATTAGGCTTATCATTAATTATAATGCCCCTTTTGGCATGTATCTTTACAGACACATAAAACAACAACTGCAACACCCACAGAGATGTGTTGCTAAAAGAAAAAAGGCTTAAACAATATGCCCGGCTTGGACCAACTCAAACCCCTGTCACTTGGCATTTTACAAACTGATAATAGGTGATCTGTTTCTATCATACAAGGCATGCTCTGATCCAGTGCTGATGGATTTACAGTACATCAGAGAGTTAAATGGCATCAGAAATAAAGTGGGGTGCTAAACCTCTTCTGCAACATTAACAGAATGCTTTGGAAGGGCAGGTTTATTATGCAGAGGATTCCACTTCTCTGGAACAGACTCCCCATTCACATAAAACACAGCTCACCACATCTATATTCAAGTATAACTTGGATCTGTGGATAGGAAACAGAACATTTACCCCAGGGCTACCACATGTACCCCAGGACTACCACATGTACCCCAGGACTACCACATGTAACCCAGGGCTACCACATGTACCCCAGGACTACCACATGTACCCCAGGACTACCACATGTAACCCAGGGCTACCACATGTACCCCAGGACTACCACATGTACCCCAGGGCTACCACATGTACCCCAGGACTACCACATGTACCCCAGGGCTACCACATGGACTACTAATGGACAGAAGCGGCTTCTAAATGCTTTATCACATGGGTCCTCTCAAGCTATCTATGATAGGATTTGAGTTATTCTCACAGGGGGCAACATAAAATTATTGACCATGGGATGGGCATGGCCAATCTAACACCAAATGATACAGGTTAATTCAAGCACTAATAGGGAAATTGTCAAGACTTAAAATGGCCTAGTACTTGCTTATGAACCTATAAGGCATCCATACTCTTTTGGACTTTTACTGTAAATCAGATCTTACAAAAGCAGTAAAGTCACTTGTGATCTCATGTTTCAGTATATTTTATGACTTCAGATTACCACAATAGCATATTTTATAGACTTGCATATATTTTACTTACAGTGCATTTACTTCAAACCAGCTTGTCACCATGATATAGCTAGTCTTTTTTTCATGAATAGACTTTCAATAGCTATTTTTCCATGCAGCAAATATTATTTACAATAAAGTTTTATTCGCCTTTTTCTTTTAATTAACTATCTATCTATCTATCTATCTGTCTATCTGTCTATCTATCTATCTGTTTGTCTATCTATCTCAGAAGGTTTTGTATGGGGAACAATAGTACAACAGTAAGAATTTAACACTACATTGATATCCACAGGAAAAAACTGACATACTCAGAAACCATTGGGCTTACAATGAAATCATTCACTATCAAGGTACTACTATCTTATCTTATACTACATTACTATATTATATATTATATTATATTATATTATATTATATTATATTATATTATATTATATTATATTATATTATTTATACTATCTTGTACTCTAGGAACAGTTTGACCTCCATGCTACTTATCTACTCATTATATTCTCAGACATATTTTGTTTCCTCCCCTGCATCATGACTTGGTTGCAGTAATTTTCTTCATGTGCAAACTATTTTCAGCATACCCAAAGATGCAGCTTGCAAAATATCCTCCTTCGGAAATCATCCTTGTCCATAATTCTTTTGTATGCCACTATTTTGCCTTTCATTTTTTTTTGTTTCTATTAATCTTATTATCTAAGAACAATGTCAAGAGCCCCCTTTTATATACATATCCGGTGAAATATTCATCATCATCTTCTTTCGGCTGTTGAAATATTACTGAGCCATAATCCTAAACTGAATATAAAGCAGATTTGTAAAATCTAGAGTGTTTGAAGACACACGACATGTACAATAAAGCAGTTTCTAAGGCTCATCTATGTTCATGGGATCATAGTATCATTGGAAGTTACTAGGCTATTGGCCTGAGGCCCTTACAAGCCTAGCCAAGAATTTAACCCATGTTCCAACAAGTCAGCACCCTATGCCACTGTCCAGCAGGGACACAGGTAGAGTTCCAGGGGTGTATTTTCTGTTCCCTAGCCAGGTATCCAGGTTATGCTTAAAAAGGGTTGATGAGGTACTCTGGTTGACATAGAGGGGGAGTTTTCTTTCCTTCCTTCCTTCATTCTCCATGTTGTTCTCCATGTTCCTTTCTTTCTTTCTTTCCTTCTTTCTGTGTTTCTATTTTTCCTTGATTTTTTCTCCAGTTTCTAAGCCTTTCTTTCCTTGCTCCTGACTCCTTTCATTTTTTTTTTCTTTCTTCCTCCTTTACTGTTGTAAGGCTTATGACACTTGGGGGAGTTATAAAAGAGGCTATGTAGCATCCTGAGAAATAAAGCAACACGGGTTAGGAGGGTGGTCTAAAGGTTAAGATGTTTGTCTTCCAAACACAAGGTGCAGGGTTTGAGTCTCACAAGGGATAGTTGGCTAGGCTTAAAATGGCTCACAAGGGCATTTAGCCTGAACTATGAACTATTACTTCTTATTTACAAATGTGGCTGTGTTACCGAATTTTGCAGGTGCATCTATGACTGTTGATAAACCCCTGCTGTTTGTATAAAAACAGCTAACTGTCATTTCCTGGTGTTGCTATATCTTTTTGTTCATTTCAACTCTACTGCAACAGGGTGACCAAAAGAAAATCAACAAAAATGTTTGAGAGTTATTTCACATGCTAGGCATAGTGAGAGCTACATCATGTGTTTGGCACAGTATTAAAATTACCATCCCATGTTCTGGTTGGATATGGAGTCCAAGAGGGTTTCCAAGAAGAGCAAATGAGGCACATCTAAAAACACCAACATTTATATAAGAGGGTAGTACCTATAGCAAATATTTTAGTGAGCCTACTAGAGGCATAATCAAGGTATTGTAGAGCTTTATAGCAGGAACACCTTCTAGAAGAACAAAGAGGCAGGTGCTGTCTTCCAAATCCATAATATATACCATATGTTGTACATCCACAACAACATCAACAAATCCCATCACAAACTAGACACCTGAGATAAAATAAAGAAATTCCTTTATAGACTCTGCCAAGGTAACTCTGGGTATCACTTACCTCGTACCCTCTCTCCTGTATGGTGCCCCTATCATGACCAACCTAAATGCACAACCAATGCACAACCAATGCACAGGGGAGTGTGCTACTATAATATAGAATAACTTACATTTCAAAAGTGAGGCACTTGGTAAAAAATATATATAAGAATATTATAACACAGTGATGGTGGATTTACCGGAACAAAACAGTAAATTAATTTCTCTGACTAGTCATATAAGTAGAAAGGTAGGTTTTGTGACAGAGGTATATGAAGGGTTAAGCAGTTGCATTGTGTCTAGTTGCATATTCTGCATACTGAAAAGGCATGTCTGTATGTTCACAGGAATAGTGAAATAGTGAATAACGAAACATAGAATATATACTAGAGGAAGCAGAATATGTGCTGTAACAAAGTAACATTACTGTGTGTAACCTAAAATAACTTCTAGATATTGTAAAAAGCACAACAAAGTTAAATATTTACTTTAACCAAACAGAAATAAAATTATGGTGCATGTCGATCGTGACAGTAAGATACTAGAGCTCTCTAGGTTAAATGAGGCGTGTAGCGATTTATGCACTTTTTGACAAAGACTTAATGCCACTTGTACATCACCTGCTGTTAGCTTTTATAAAGCTGATGCCATAAAGAGTATGTAACCTAATTCTTCTGTGAGATGCGTTCCCACTTCTAACAGTTAGCTCTTTGATCTCTGTCTGTGTGGTATAATTTAATGTTTCCTGCATTTTTAATACTGAGGTAGCTTTTAATGTTACAACAGAAACTCCCATGTGAGAAAAATGCAGCTAGCCTCAAAATGTCAGGGAAAGCACCTTTAGTTGCAATCAAACGACAGGACAAGTAATTCTGCTCCTGTGAGAATAAAATTATTTTAACCTGTAACAAGCAGATAATTCAGCTTTGATAGGAGCACTGAATGTAGGACATTATGCTTTCCAAACCAGAATTTTGCTGACAAAACAATCATACTATATTTTTGGTATAGGAATAAAAATGATACTATTTGTGTCCATGCCATCCTGTCAAACACGCAAAACGTTTCTCTCACCCTCTCTCTATATAAATAAGATTGTAGCTGCATATGTCTTATTCCACAGAACAAATGTTATGTAACAAAGCTGCATAGCCAGCTTTAGGCACCAGCAAACCCTGCAGTCACTGAGGGCCCCATGGTCCTGGGGGAGCCCCCAACCACAGCAAGTTACTTTATCTTGATATTTTGTAACATGTCTGTTAAACCAACAAAAGTTAGTACATTAATCTTGTATGCTTAATAAATGGGAGGGGGGCTTATTAATAACTCTTTTTTATCTCCTTCAAAAGTCAAAGATCTTTAGTTATAGTAACAATGTTTTGTCAAGTAACAGGCTTCACAATTCCATTAAATGTTTTACCACTGACATAATGACCCTGGCTTAGTTAAATCCTGCTGGTAGACATCCTCTCCATTAAAACTAACAACATAGCTTAGCTGTAGGTACCTACAATACCTGTGGCTGCAGGTGTGGGGGCTTAATCATCTTTGACTGTGTGGAGGTCCCACAAAAGGTGCTGTTGGTTGAGAAAAAAATGAGGAGAAAAAATGTAATTAATTTTTGCTTGTACTGTTTAATCTGAACTGGGCTGTGATATGCCCTGTGATGATAAAGCTGATAACAAACATGAATAAAGTTAGAACTAGACAGAGATCAGCAGCCCGAGTGACTGATTTTGTTGCACACCATAGAGTTTCAGAAGAGCTAATGCTTCTGATCTTCGGGGATGGTTTCTCTTTCAGGGAGTTTAATAAATGCTGCTAGAACACCAGACACTGTAACTCTCAATATCTTTGCAGAAGAATTCTGCTCAGTGCCAAGAATAATGGCAGAATAAAGACTTAGAATGAGGATCACATTTTCAATATTGCTCTAATTCACTTAAAAAGTTACTAGAATAGCACATTTTGCATTAACATGCATTTTTTAGACAATAAGAAGTATAAAACTATGATGTCTGGGTTTACTGACTGTAATCTTAAATAATTTGCCTGCGAATAAAACTTTTGATTTTTATTTATTTTTTTATGAAGGACACAGCAAAATTATGAGGCAAAATCAAGGAATATCTGTGAAATCAGGGACAGTGACAGGTATTCATTCACTCCTCAATGAGATAAAGTGACTTACTCCTGCTGCCTGATAACTGTTAAACAGCAGTCACTGATCTGGTGTGGCAGTACCAGTGTTGCGCAATGTACTGTTATTTGCTGAAATAAGTACAAAACTAGTATTGCTGTGACTTATGTATGAATGTGTGTTTGTATAAAAAATATCAGTGATTTGTATCAGTGCACACATCTAATAATGCCGCAACAAACACATTTTTCTGCTGGGTATCAGTAAAAACTGCAGCTAACAAGTAAGTATATTTTAAAAGTAAGGCATAAAATATATCACAGAATGTCCAGACACTTAGATCTTCTAGGAATCTGGTGCCTCCACTCCCCAGACTGTATAAATGGAAACAGAGGGTCCATTATTCATCCTTGACTGAGTGGGGGCCTCACAAAAGCTGCTTCTGGTTGGGCAAAAATGAGGAGATAAAAATGATTTAATTTTCTGTGAAATACATGGAGATTTTAACAATATTATAGAGAAATCTGAGAGTAGGTGGATAATGAAATTACAAGCACATAGAAACCCTGGACTAAACACATGTGTACCTTTAAAACCTTTGCTAAAGGAATGTAAATTGATTCATTAATTGTTTAATTATTTTATACTAATTGATTTTAATAGATTTTAGTATATATTGAGTTTGTGATTTATTTGTTTTATCATAAAAAAGGCTCTCAGAAGTCACTCAGTCAGGATTTATTGTCCACAAGAACACCAAAAAATAAACGACAATACTTAAAATGACAGTGATTGCCCTTACCAATACCATACCTTTTCTGAAAGTGGTTTCCGATGTACTCTTAGGATGCCCTTTTGTTTTAGAGGGTGAAAGCGCTTAGTACTACATTTTGTACTGTCATTTTAAGTATTGTTGTTTATTTTTTGGTGTTCTTGTGGACAATAAATCCTGACTGAGTGACTTCTGAGAGCCTTTTTTATGATTTACCAGTATATCCAGTTACGTTAATTTGATTTATTTGTTTTATGTCTGATGAAGTGCCGTGTTGTGGGCATGAAAGCGCTTACATTTTAATAAAAGGATCTGTTTTTGCCTGAAGTCCTGGTGATCCTGGAGTGTTTTCTGCTAGTTCCAAGTAGGAATGCCATCATCTACAGGAGAGACTAGGGAAACTGTAAAGCACCCCCACTCAACAAAAGGCTTCAGGACCTGATGGCCTCCCACCAAGTTTTCAGAAGATTTGTTGGCAGCACTTATGTCATCATCTTCCCCTAACATATAATGAAGTCATCCTGCTGGACTCTTTCTCATAAGAATATGTGGCATCTCATATTTCTAAGTTATTTCTAAGACAGAAAAAGGCCTTCTTCGGGATAACTATCAGGCAAGCACTTTAGTTAGTACAAGCATTAAATCCCTGGCAATGGTCTGCTTCAATAGGTCCAATCCAGTTATTTAGCAGCCTACCACCCCTTAACAGGCTAGATTCCAGAAAGGGAGAAATAGAAGTGGCAATGACCAACATCTTTGTACAGTGTGGGTAGAATTTATTGAAGGAGAAGTTAAAAAGGGACATTTTTTCTGTGGATTTCAAAAAAAAGGTATCCATTCAATTCCATCCAGTCATCACATCTAGTTGAGCTGTTACACTTCATGACTGCTGTATCCATAGCAGTTCACTTGGATAATGACAAATGTGTCACTGTTTATAGCTGTAACTTTCTGTAAAGCTATAACATAGGATGGTTCACTCTCCACCTTATTGTTTGTGGTTTTCTTTGAACTACTGAAGCTACTTTTCAATGTAACTAAGTGAAATTCTCCTTTTGAGTGAAGATTAATAACAA